>NC_090830.1:51358946-51628751 GCF_028021215.1 Eschrichtius robustus
GGATGGAGCAGGATATCCTGACACAGAGTTTGTCTTCCAGTGACTGTCACTGTCTCAGTAACATCCTTCACACCTTCTTTAAGCCCCATTCAGGGTCCAGTTTAGACTCCCATTACATTCAGTCGCCTGCCCCAGGTCCCCTAAAGCAACAATGTCACCGTTGGAGAGCCCGGCCAAGGCTGGGGGTGCCCCTCCTGTTGGCCTGGCCTCCAGGCCCTGCACTTGGCTCCTGTGTTCCCATCTCTCAGCCTGGCCCCGACTTGGATGGGGCCGCCACCTCTTTCCACACAGGGTCCCATCGCCCAGTCAAGGGGGTTCATTCTCCCCAAACACAGCATCAGGAGTGGGGGGGGGGTGACAGTCCCCACTGGGTCTCCTTCATGTGAGACCCTGTGCTGTTGAAAGAGCAGGCACCCAGCCCTCGGGGGTGGGGGGCTGGGGGGCGACATGCGGCCCACGATGGGCAGGCGGGTCTCCGGGTGGGGCGAGCCAGTGTGCAAGGAGTTCCGCGGTGGGTTCTCCTCTCCAACGGCTTCTGTGCCCCTACCTCTCCCCGTGCCTCCCCTCGAAGACAGCGCGGTGCCCGGGACGGGAGCCATGGGAGCCGTCAGCCACCGCCCCCTCTACACACACACACACACGCACACGCACACGCACACGCACACGCTGCAGGGAAGCAGGACCTGAGTGCAGGGCTCTCAGCGGCCCTGAGCGCCCCGCCCGGAATCGGACAGCCGAATGGACAGACCGGATCTCCTGGCCCGGACCATGCAGGACTCTCCTGCCTGGGCTTCCAGTGTGGCCGCCTCCTTCTGGAAGCCTGGGAGGCTGGAGTCAGGCCACTTCTTGTCTGTCCTGGCAGCAGACTGGGCTGCACGCTAAGAAGTTCGTGGCTCGCCCGTGGATCCTGACCATCAGGTGGCCAGAGAAACTGGGGACATTTCTGTTTTGCCTGTTGAAATGTTTAATGACAAAGATTTTGTTCAGTTTCCTGATGTGGGTGTCCAAAGATGAGAGACCCATGTGTGTGATCTGTACCTCCTATGAGATCAGCCCTAAGCTAGTTTAAACATGATCAAGTTGTGTCTACATGGCAGACTTCGACCTCTGCATGTCCTGTCTCCTGATTATGTTTAGAGCTGACCATGCGTTGTCTATAATAAGAAGATTTAGACCTGACCATGTTCTGTGTACGCTAGGACTATGGGGACCTGGGTAGAGACCCGGCCTGGCCTCAGTACTGGGAAGCTCCGTGCCTGCATCTGAATGTCAGTGCTTAGATGTCTGGGGTCTGGAGCTGAGGTGGGCTTGTCTACGTAACAGCCTCTCTTCTGAGTGTGGTGACCTGGTCCTGCCAAGGGTCAGTGCTATGGTCGGGGCCTTAGTCTTAATCCCTGCAAGGTTCACCTTCCCTGGGGCTCATGGAGAATCCTCAGGAGGACTACCTGGCAATAATTCCAATTTACCAGCACGTGCATGGTGCATAGGGAAGCAGGTTTAGCTGGTGAATTGATTGCAGGCACGCAGATCGGGCAAAAGGCCGATGGGTGAGAGCTGAGGCTGCTGCGGAGCTCTCCCTCCAGTCTACCGTCCCTACTCAGCAGAGTCCAGAGCTGCCCCTCGGCTTTCAGCCCTGCTGTCCTGTGAGTTTTCTCAACGTGTAAGTGAGACGAGAAAGGACTGAGCATGCCAGCACCAGGGTCGTGTGTTCAACTCTAGTATGAAAGCTTTAAAAACAGTTAAAATCACACAGAACCAAAGTGAGAAGAGGAGGACTCCTCTGGGACAAGTGTGGGGAAAGGAGACCCACCTGACACTTTTTCCCATCCCAGGAGGTCCCAGGGACCCAGCTTGTTTCCACATTGGGGGAGCCCCCTGCAGAGCCATGGTGTCCTGACCAAGGGGACGTGTGACCCCAGGTGCAGGGTCTGGGGAGGTGAGGTCACCCTGGGACTGTGGACATGTGACCCAGGTGGAGGGGTCTGGGGAGGTGGGTCACCCTGGTGAGTGTGGATGTGTGGCCCCAGGTATAGGGTGCGGGGACTGTGTGGGTCTCACCATACCTGCATGCGTCAGGATCACATGTATGGGGAGACCGCATATGCGCTCTTTGCCTGCAGTGTGTCCTGTCCCCTTTGAGATTTCCAACCTCTGCATTAAGGGTGTTGTCCTGATGAACCTGTGGCTCCTTTTCTTCTCTTAATCTTGTCACAATCATATGAGGTCAGGCATGTTTGAGTGGGTTGCTGCTCTGTGTTCCGGTGAGTGACAACACTTGGTGGTATCATATTAATACTATAGCATATCATATGTCTAATCTATGGGGGTCACCACTGCCTGGGTCCCCCTGGACAGAGGTCAGGTGAGCACAGACTAGCCCCCCCTAAGAATGGTCTCCCACGTGCTCTGTGAGGGTATCGTGATGGCCCCTAAGGTAGGGGACTGTGTCTGGGCCTCCGACATTTGTGACGAAGGGGAGTCGAAATGGAAGCCCAATTAACAAGACATTATTTTAAGAATTTATTTTAAGTGAAATAAAACACACGTCACATACCCTTTACCATCATCACCATTTTAAGTGCACGTTTCTGAGGCATCAGATATATTCACTTTCTCGTGGAGCCATCACCACCATCCCTAGAACTTTTCATCTTGCAAAACCAAAATTCCACAACCATGAAAGTCTCATTCCCCATTCCCTCCCACTGCCCCTGGCACCGATATCCACTTCAGGCCCTGAGTTGTCGACTCCAGGGCACCCACTGGAGTGGAATCCTGCAGTGTTTGCTGACGGGTCATTTTGGAAGAGCTGACTTTCAGTCTGAAGCTCTGCCTGTCTGCATCTGAAGAATCTGCATTTAACGAGAGGGTGTATGAGGAAGGGGGTGTATGCGGGACAAAGGTGTCCGGGGTGCAGGTGAGCCAGGACCTGACCAGCTGCCTTTTGGGTCCTCTGGTCCCATCTCTTGGTCTGTGCCTCATCTGCATCATCACTGTCCCCGCTGGCACCGCTGGGGTGTTGTTGTCTGAGTGAGAGTCCGCTGGTGCCCCTGCTCTCCTCCCCTCCTCCTGCTGGTTGGGGAGGGAACTGCTTGCTGTGTGGTCTCTACTCCTGAGGCATGAAGGACCCTGTAGCATGGACCTGCAGAGTTTGGGGTGTGGTGCCAAGAGCATGGGGCCCACATAGGACACGACATCGGGGCGTGACAAGTGCTAGGGCTGCCTCATCACTGACAGGGAATGTTGCCCAGATCCTGCTCGAGAGGGCGTGGTGGGTGGCCTGGGACCCTAGAGGCCCCATTCCTATACTGGAGCTTGGAGAGTGCATCCCCATGGGCTCCAGATTCACCCCATATCTTCAGCCATATCCCTCTGTCCTGTCTTTGAACTCAGGAAAACGAGCTCTCTTGTCCACAACATAGGCCTGGTCCTGTTGATATTAGGATTCTTTAAGTTAGGCGTCCTGGGATAGCAGCTCTTTTTAGGCCTGAGAAGGAACAACTCCGGAGTGTACAACAATTTCAGATGAAACTAATATTCAATGACTATCCCTAACTACTCGGTTGTTGACTTCTATTAGTCATTATTCTCCTGGTTTTAGCTCTGATGTGGGGATTACAGAGGAGTCAACATTTAAATCTTCATAATCTGTGTATTTGTAGCTTCAGTATCATTACTGACCCATAGTATTTTATGGTTTGGGAAGAGTTATTGATTTCATGTATCATGTAAAGGATTCACAATGATGATAGGGCAATTAAGATTACAATAATAGCTAGTAAATTGTTCACATTTTCTCTACCTGTGCATCTATTGTATGCATATGAGTTTAGATGTCAATATTAGTGAAATGATATAGAGGACTAGAGAACTTATTTTAAAAATCACTATTAATGTGTGATGAAGAAAATGTAAAAGTTCTTCCATAATCGGTGATGTTGTATCTTGAGAGCCTAGATGAAATTGATATGCCTTAGTGATATACAGGATTTTAGCCTATCATTTAACTTTGACAAAGCTACATCACTTTTTACTTTTATCTCATTTATTGAGGAAGACATAATTGTTATGGTGTTGGCTTGAAACTGGTTGAAAAGGACTTGAGTCCTTCCTTATTTTACATTTACATAGGTAGGATCTTGAAACATAGGATATGGTGGAGGACATCCGTGTAACCATTCTAGGTTAGGAGTAGCAATTTCCACTGCTAAGACTTCTTGTTTAGACACAAGTGCTTTTCAAAGTATGAAGATTATTAGCATTACTGCTGCTACTGAGATGAATGAGCCTAAAGACAAAATATTTCATGTTGTGTGTGCCTCAGGGTACACAGACTAACGTAGTGACATCCCTGAGAGGCCACGAAAGTGCTGCAGGAAGTCATATTTACTACTACAAATATACTTGTGAAGTGAATTTTTGCTCATGCTGAGTTAACTGTATAACCTGAGAATAGTGGGAATCAGTGTAGGAAGCCTCCTATAATAGTGAAGACTGCTCCCATGGACATTAGGTCATGGAAGTGTGCTACTACATAGTATGTATCCTGGAGGACAATGTCTGGGGATGAGTTGGCTAAGATGATTCCTGTCAAACCACCTACCGTAAAAAGAAAAACTAAAGCCTAAAACTCATAATATAGTGGGAGGTCATATAGTATTACCTCCGTGAACAGTTGCTAACCAGGGACTTCCCTGGTGACACAGTGGTTAAGAATTCGCCTGCCAATGCAGGGGACACGGGTTCGAGCCCTTGTCTGGGAAGATTCCGCATGCCGCGGAGCAAAAAGCCCGTGTGCCACAACTACTGAGCCTGTCCTCTAGAGCCCGCAAGCCACAACCACTGAAGCCCACGCGCCTAGAGGCCGTGCTCTGCAACAAGAGAAGCCACTGCAATGATAGGGCCGCACACTGCAACGAAGAGTAGCTGCCGCTCAGCGCAACCAGAGAAAGCCCATGCGCAGCAACCAAGACCCAACTCAGCCAAAAAAAAAAAAAAAAAGAAAAGAAAAAGAAAAATTAAATAAAGAGTTGCTAATCAGCTAGATACTTTTACTCCTGTAGGGATAGAAGTAATTACGGTAGCTGATGCAAAGTATGCTCCTGAGTCCACAGCTATCCCTATGGTAAACATATGATGGGCCCACAAGAGAACTCCTAAAAAACCAGTGGACATGACTCATACTATTCCCAGATAGCTGAAAGGCAATTTTTGTCCTAAATAGTATGCAGTGATATGTGAGTTTATAACAAACCCTGTTAGGCCATGAATACAGACTTCAGGGTGAGCAAAGTATCAAAATAGGTGTTGGTATAGGATTCGGTCTCCTCCTGCAGGGTCAAAGAAAGTAGTGTTTAGATTTCTATCTCTTAACAGCATGGCAATTCTGGCTGCTTGGACTGAGATTGGTAATTATAGTAATATGGCTATAGTTGGGGAAGATTAAACAAATAATGGTGTTTGGTATTGGGATATGACTGCTGCTTTTGTATTAAAGACTATAGTAATAAAAGTAATAATACCAAGAATTGAGGAGACACCTGCTAAATGTAAGGAGAAAACAGTTAGGTCGACAGAGGCTCCTGCATGGGCCAGATTGCAGGCTAGAGCTGAATACACGGTTCCACTGGTACCAGAACCAGGTTCTACTATTGGTGATATGAGTAGGAGTAAGAATGATGGGGGAAGTAGTCAAAAGTTTATATGATTTATTGGGGGAAATGCTACTTCAGGTGTCTGAGTTATTAGTGGCCCAAGTCAGTTTTCAAAGCCTGCAATCATAACGGGTACAGCTATAAAGACAATTATTACAAGTGCAGGGACTGCTATGACTACCTTACAGATTTGGGCATCTCCAAGTAGCGGTCCAGGTCAGCATAGCTCAGCCTGGATTAATACAATTAAGGTGCTGCCTGCTACTCCAGCTCAAGCACCAAATAGTAAATATAAAATGCCGATATCTTTGTGATTTGTTGAAAATAATCAGCAGTGTATGAACAGAGGTAAAATGACTGAGTTAGCATTAGACTGTAAATCTAAAGACAGAGATTGAGCCCTCTTTCTGGCAAACCCTGTGGTGAATCAACAAATTGAATTGTAACTTCAGAGAAGCAGCTTCAATTCTGCCAGTGATTTTCCTGCCTTTTTTTTTTTTTTCTTTTTTTCTTTCTCAAATGAAGGAGAAGTAGACTGAAGCCAGTTGACTAGAGGATTCGCCTGTTAACTAAAGTTTCCTGGGGTTAAAACTCATCAATCTCGTAAAGATTTGGATTAAATACAGTGTTTGCTTTACATTCAATTGATGTAGGATAAAGTCTTGCAATCCTTATTTTTAGGAATTAAGTAAATTTCACTTGTTTAGGGTTTTGAAAGCTCTTGGTCTGAACTAACCTAAATTCCTAGTCCAGCACCGATAGAATGGGTGTTGTGTGTTGTAATCGTGTGGGTATTATGATTGGTTATGATAGGAAGGTTATTTCTTTGTATGTTCAAATTGGTTTGTGTTTGTGTTGTTTAATGAAAGGAATATAGTTAGTGATGTGGAGTATGTTAGCTGCAAGTAGAAATATATGCTGAGGCCTGCTATGATGGCTATTAGTGTTGGTAGAATGATGTTGTCGTTTTTGTTATCTCTTGGATAATTATTCATTTGGGTAGAAACCCTGATAGTGATGGTCGATGTCCTAATGATACTATAATGGTGAGGAAAATGATTGTGATGGGAGGTGTTTTATCTCATGTGTGTGATAACGATACTCTTGTAGTACATGATCTGGGCATAAATAAGAAGAAGATAGTGTTGTTATGATATAAATTAGTATGTTTAGGATTGTTATAATCTGAATATACATTATAATAGCTGTTATCCATCCTATATGGGCAATTGATGAGGAGGGTGTAATATTTTCCAGGTGAGTATGGCGAAGTCTGCCTCAGCCTCCAGCTATGATTTATAATATCACTATGATTAATAGTATATTTAGGTTGATGGATGGTGACATGTGGTATAAAACTGATAGGGGTGCAATTTTGTCATGCTGATAGCATCAGGTCTGCTGTTCATGGGATGCCTTGTGTGACTTCAGGCACTCAGAAGTGAAATGGGGAAAGTCCTACTTTTGTGACAAGGGCGATTGTCATGAGGGTGGATGCTGCTGGATTAAAGATTTTTGTTATTCATGGTGCTCTTTGACCAGAGTATATTAGATTAATGATAATAGCCATTATAAGTAGTATTGATGTGGTGGACTGTTTTAGGAAATATTTGTTGGATGCTTCTGTAGCTTATGGGTTCATGTTTTTTATTAGAATGGGGATACCATTAACCAGTGTGAGCTTGTTATACAATTATATTTCCTGAGAAAACGGTCAGTAGAATGATGGTAAAAACAATGAGAGTTTATCAGCACAGGAAGGATATACAAAAATATTTTGGGGGTATGGGCCTGAAGCTTACTTAGAGAACTTTACTATATAGCATGTGGTGTAATGTGGTAGGTAGCATGGAGAATGTAAAATTATTAGGAAGAATTCAATTCCAGGAATAAGAGCATTGAAAACTCTATGATTTACTCTATCAAAGTAACTCTTTTGTCAGACATATTTCTTAAATTTGTGGTGGGTTGCCTGGTATGATGACAAGTAGTGAAAACTCTCATATACATAGGGTTAATGTTAATCGTAAAAAAAAAAAATTTATAAGAGATGTATGCGTTGATCATATCAAAATTGTAGGTAGGAGGCTCAAATTCATAGAAAGGAGATTGTTAGATGTGTTTTAATGATGACTTGGGCTGTATATAATTCTGGCACCTAGGGATTGTCGAATGCTCCTAAAAATAGATTGCTGTGGAAATGTTTATGATAGGGAAATTGACATATTCTCTAGGAGGGACGGGGTGAATGGGCCTGCTACATTTTCTACATTGAAGACATATACAGGTTTTGATGCTACTTCTGTTAAATCAAGTGGGGCTTCACTGGATTTCTGCTACTGCAGAGATAATCAAATTCTGGGTAGGGGTCAGGAGAAAATTACTCATAGGTGTTCTTGTGTAATAATTACTGTTGAAAGTGTAAATGATCCATTTATCAGTAAGACTAAAAATAGAATAACTGCTACATTACTTCATATGAGATGATTGTCTGTGCTACTGTTCCTAGAGCTCCAGTGAGTGAGTATTCTGAATGTGAAGTTCATCCAGATCTGAGGATGGAATAAATGGCTAGGTGTGATATGGCTAATAGAAATAATATGCCGACATTTATATTAATTAGTGGATAAGATATGGGAAGAGGAATTCATGTTGTGAGAGCCAGGGTTAAGGCTAGCATTGGGGTTAAGGCTAGCAAGAGAAGCCACCGCAATGAGAAGCCCGCGCACCGCAACAAAGAGTAGCCCCCGCTTGCGGCAACTAGAGAAAGCCTGTGCATAGCAACGAAGACCCAACGCAGCCAAAAACAAATTAATTAATTAATTAGTTAACTATTTTTAAAAAGTACTATATCCTTCTGTGCAGCTTCTCTGGGAAGAACAGAGAGATGGCGTAGGAGAGTGAGAAAGACCAATATTTAGTGCACATCTCTCATGCAGGTGATCTGCTGGCTCAGATAGATTTATCCCCACTTTACAAAGGAGGAAATAATCTCAGAGAGGTTTAGTAATTTTCCCAAAGCCAAACAGCTATGGAGTGGCAGAACCAAGATCTGAACCAAGTCTGTTACCTTCAAAGCCTAAGTCCTCATCACAACAAAACTCAATTAATATTTACATTTATCGAATTACATTGCAACCTGGGGAGTTCTTGGCACAATCCTGAATAAGAGTGAGAAAGAAAGAAATAGCATTGTTCCTACAGTCAACCCAAATTTTTGGAGCAGCTGCTAGATGCCTGGCCCTTTTTGGGGTTCAGCAGTGATCAAGACAGGAAGAGTCCTGCTTTCATGAACCACGTAGTGGGGAGGAGAGACGGGTGCAACTTGGGTGAGGGATTTCACCTTGCTGGACCTCTGTTTTCTCATCTGGAAAATGGGATGGGTGTTCCTCATTTTCTGGGACTGTCCAGCCCTCACATTCTCTGATTCCATAAGAAGCATTTGTTTTCCTGTTTCTTTAAAATTCATTCAGGCCGTGAGCTGTGATGAATGTTGTTAGCTGCTCCCCAAAGCACTCTATTCCCACCCTTTTCCTGTGATCAGGTCTTTCCCGAAACATGACTCACAGTCAGTCACTCAGTCAAGTCACAGAACCTAAGGGGCACCCAGCAGAAAAATTCCAACCCTTGCTTCCCAGGAGCTCTGCGGTCTACCTTCCAGGTAAACTTAACTCACCTGGCACAAGGTGGCCATCCCTGGTTTCACATCAACATGATCTCAGGCACAAACCTCCTTGTTTTTCCATTTTGTCTTTAAGTTACTTGTTGAAACAACTGCACAAGTATGACACAGATATAAAATCAGGCATCTTCTGCCCCCAGTGCCTACTAATAAATGATTCTCTGCCACTTTAATGATAAAGATAGAACATTTCAACATTCTGCTACCCTTATTATTTGTCGTTTTTGTTGATATTTCTATTGACTACATCTTTCAATATTTTAACAATGGAACATTTATTTAGGTTGTTCGAGACCCAGCCTTTAGTGGTAAAGGTTTTGTTGTTATATTTCTATTATGTTTCCTTTAAAAATCATTATCCTATTTAAATGGATTAAGTCAATTCTATAGGCATTTATCTTATGATATTGATGAAATTGATACATAGAGGGCAGTAGTACAAGTTGATTGGACTTGAGAACATCTATTAGCACAGTTAAGTATAAATATTATCTATATGTAAACCAAAGTACAAGCCGAGTGAGATTCTCTGACTTTTTTTCACTGTCTGCCCCTCAAGCCTGTGAGAAATGGAATATTTCTTGCCCTATCAGTAAACAAAGGATGTCACAGTCTTCAGCACTTGCAGCCCTCCAATGTGAGCCGGCGGGCCCTGAGGCACTCAGGATATGCAAATACAGAATGCAGGCCCCAGAGAGCGGAGGTGCATATCAAAGGAAGGATTTCAGTGAGCCCAGGCCAAGAAAAGCGCCACATTCCTCACCTTGGGAGAGCTGGTTTTCCTTAGTTAACAATCACCTTTTGATGTTCCCCATTACCTGCGCCAGTCCCCCGCCCTGTCCCCTCCCCCCGGTACTTTAGCTCAGGGAGGAAGGAGCGCAGAGGGACGCGGCTGAATAAGGGGCCTGCGCGCCTCGGGAGGAGTTTTCAGCCGCTTTCCCCGCAGTCGGGAGGAGGGGCGCTGACGCTGCAGCCGGACCCTGCGCCTCCCTTGCCCCGTTTCCCCTCAGGACGCTCAGGCCGACCCCCTCCCCACGCCCACCAGGCCTCGCGAGCCAGGCCGAGGGCAGGGGCGAGAGGAGGGACCGAAGTTCCCGGGGACCAGACGCTGGAGGCCGCTCTTTCTGCACAGCAGCGGCGGGTGGCAGCGAACCCCTGCCCCTCAGAAGCTGGTCTTGTGCTGCCGCCCGGGCACCGGACCAGGCGGAGGGCCGGCGCCCACTTACCCGGCCCGCCGTCCCCGCGACTGTCACGGCTTCGGCCGCCGGGGCACCTCCAGAGCCGGCAGCCTCAGTGAGGTCGCCCTCCCCTCGGGCTCCGGGGCAGTTCCGTGAAGGCGGAGGGAAGAGACCCCGCCCGAGCCGGGAGTTCCAGCTCTGAGGAAACGCGGGCTCTGTTCAGCGCGCAGTGGGTGGGACCGCTCTGCCCCGAGGCCTTCCGGGAGGGAGCGCGGCGGCGGGGGAGGGAGCCGCCAGGAGCGCAGGGCCCCGTCGGGGGCCCTTGAGGGGCGGCCCGGCCTGGGGGCCACGCCCTCTGTGGCCGCAGCCCAGGTCTTTTTCCTGGAATCCTACACGAAAAAGTTAGAAAGATACACAGTCTATAGTAAATATTCACAAATGATTGTTGCTGCTGTGCTCACTATTCTATTAAAGGTGTAAAATCCATACAACACTTTAAGTTCAAAATTAAATATGAATTTTTACCTTTCTAATGATGTCTCTGATATTCACAGTTGTGGTTAATGAATCAGAGACTGTGGCATCACTAGTTAAAAATGAGCTTGTTAAAAAAATAGAACTCAGGCCCACCGGACCTACTGAATCACAATCTGCACTTTTACAATCTCCCCAGTGTACTTGTGTACCCATGAATAGTTGAAAGGTACATTTCTACCTCGACATGTCTTTTTCTGTATGAGAAATACACACATTTTATCCAGTTTGATATAAATAAAACACTCAAAAATGCATATGCCTGTGTTGAAACCATCATTTTATCATTTCTTTTCCAGACAAGTATAGTCTCTATACTGGTTTTGTGGATCACATGCCATACTCTTTTCTTGTACTTAGAAATAAGGTAGAGAAAGTTACTTTGTAAAAAAAAAAAAAAAATATATATATATATATATATATATATATATATATATATATATATGTATGTATGCATGTATATATATTAGTGGATAATTGAAGACACTCTTCTAAATTAAAAGCAGTTCTCTTAACTTGCTCTTTTCTTCTTGGGTCACATTATGAACTCTTCCCGTGGCCACATGGCATGTGTACTTATAATTTCAGGGAACTGCTGACATTCCAGGATGTGGCCATAGATTTCTCTCAAGAGGAGTGAGAATGCCTGGACCAAGATCAATGGGAATTGTACAGGGATGTGATGTTAGAGAAGTATAGGAATCTGCTCTCCTTGGGTGAGGATACCTTCCTTCCAGAATTCCTTATCCAACCACAGGGTTTGGAGTCCTTCATTTGTAGAATGTCTCCTGAAATCTTCTGCTTCCTACAATAGGGTTTCAGATTGCAACGTTTCAGGAAAGATTGGGAGTTTGTGGGTATAATTTTTCTTATTCTTTTAAAATTGCAGCCTCCCTTTTAATATACTTTGTAACTTCTTGGGATGTGTCTATATGAACTGTGTACTATATGCTTCTGTTATAGTCCTTACAATATTTTATTGTCTTATTTTCTGTAACCGTTTTCCATGGATTCTTTGGGCTTAAGGTATATTAAAAGGGAGACTGCGATTCTCCCTTTAAAAGGGGACTTATTAAAAGGGGACTTCCCTGGTGATGCAGTGATTAAGAATTCGCCTGCCAATGCAGGGCACCCGGTTCGATCCCCGACCCGGGAAGATCTCACGTGCCACGGAACAACTAAGCCAGTGGGCCACAACTACTGAGTCTGCACGCCACCACGACTGAAGCCGGTGTGTCTTGAGCCCGTGCGCCATTTATTTTTTGGAGAATAAAACCACTTCTGAGTGATTAAAATTTAGGCCAGCTAGTCAAAATGCTTTATCACCTGTTCTTCTAAAACACTGATCAATGGAACAAGTTTTACTAGGGATAACAGTGTAATTGTATTCTGGAGTTCATATGGGCAATATGGTTTATGACCTTGATGCTGGATCACGACATTTCAATGGTATAACTGCTCTTAATTGTCTGTTTGTTCAACGATTAAAGTCTCACGTGATCTGAGTTCAGACTGGAGTCATCCTGGTTGGTTTCTGTCTATTGCAGATTTCTTCCAGTATGAAAGAAAGGACAAGAGCAATACGGCTTACTTTACAAAATGTCTTCAAACTAAATGATGATATAATCTACATTCAATTAATTTATACATACCCTACTGTAGAACAGGGTTCGTTACGCGGGCAGAGCCCGGTAATTATGTAACACTGAAACTTTTTCTGCACTGGTTCAAGTCCTCTTCCTAAGAATATGTTTATAATCAACATTCTTTCACAAATTACCCAATTTAATTCACCATAGCATTCCTCATATTAACTAAATGGAAAATCGTAGGCTATATACAAATCCAGAAAGGGCCAAAAATCATCAGCCCCCATGGATGATTACAACCCATTGCTGAGGCATTCAAATTACTTATTAAAGAACCACTATGTCCATCAACATCATCAATTTATATATTATTGCCCCAATGCTAGCCTTAACCCTGGCTCTCACAACATGAATTCCTCTTCCCATATCTTATCCACTAATTAGTATAAATGTAGGCATATTATTTCTATTAGCCATATCACACCTAGCCATTTATTCCATCCTCAGATCTGGATGAACTTCACATTCAAAATACTCACTCACTGGAGCTCTAGGAACAATAGCACAGACAATCATCTCATATGAAGTAATGTAGCAGTTATTCTATTCTCAGTCTTATGGATAAATGGATCATTTACACTTTCAACAGTAATTATTACACAAGAACACCTATGACTAATTTTCTCCTGACCCCTACCCAGAATTTGATTATCTCCGCAGTAGCAGAAATCCAATGAAGCCCCACTTGATTTAACAGAAGTAGCATCAAAACCTGTATATGTCTTCAGTGTAGAAAACGTAGCAGGCCCATTCACCCCGTCCCTCCTAGAGAATATGTCAATTTCCCTATCATAAACATTTCCACAGCAATCTATTTTTAGGAGCATTCGACAATCCCTAGGTGCCAGAATTATAGATTCTTTCATCTTGTAAATATAGTTTTTTTCAAAAAATAATTTTTATAGTTTTAGTACCTTTTTTTTTTTTTTTAATAGTCCTCTTTATTTTTTTTTAAAGATTTATTTATTGATTGATTGATTACTATGTTGGGTCTTCCTTTCTGTGCTAGGGCTTCCTGTAGTTGTGGCAAGCGGGGGCTACTCTTCATCGCGGTGCGCGGACCTCTCACTATTGTGGCCTCTTTTGTTGCGGAGCACAGGCTCCAGACGCGCAGGCTCAGTAGTTGTGGCTCACGGGCCTACTTGCTCCGTGGCATGTGGGATCTTCCCAGACCAGGGCGCGAACCCGTGTCCCCTGCATTAGCAGGCAGATTCCCAACCACTGCGCCACCAGGGAAGCCCTAGTTTTACTACCTTTAAACAAAATGTACTCCATTGCTGTGGAATATTCCTTCATAGGGGCGTGCATGGTTCATTTCTGCATCCGCCTGTGATGGCCTTCAGGTTCTTTCAGGTTTGGCTCCTGTGGCTGCGAGTCCATGTCCGTGTGTCCTGGTGCAGGGCTGGTGGGTTTGTGTTCAACTGGGAGGAGCACTGTGGGTCTCTGTGCAGGGACTTCGCTATCTGAGGCCCGATTGTTTCAGAAGTGGTTGCATCCCCCCGTTGCGTACCAGGCTTTCCATTGCTCCACATCCTGCTGATATTTGATACTATGTCTTTCATGTCTGCCATTCTGGTAGGTGTATGCACAGTATTTTTCTTATGGCTTTAATCCCTCTGTTGTTAGTGAAGTTGTGCATCTTGTGGTATTCATGGACTATTTCCTGTTGTTTTTTTAAAAAAGTTTTAAAAATTGTGGTCAGATATACATAACACAAAATTTACTATCTTAACCATTTTTAAGTGCACATTTCAGGGTCGAGAAGTAATTCACACTGTTGTGCAAACCTGACCACCATCATCCTCCAGAACTTTTTCATCTTGCAAAATTGAAACAGTCCCCATTAAACACTCACTCCCCATTGTCCCTCCCTCAGCCCCTGGCACTCAACATCCTACTTTATGTCTCTATGTTTCCGACTGCTCTAGGGGCCTTGTATGAGTGGATCAAGCACTGTTTGTTTTTTTGTGTCTAGCTTACATCACTGAGCATAATGCCCTCAAGGTTCATCCCTGCTGCAGCCTGTGTCAGAATTGCCTTCCTTTTTAGGCTGAATAGCATCCCCTTGTATTGACGGACCGTGTTTTTCTTCTCCATTCATCCATTAGTGGACACATGTAATATCTACATTCATTTCTCCTGTCATAATATTTGTGGAATAACATCAGAAAGTCCTATGAATCAAAAGTCATTTGCCATTAACTTTTTTCTTAAACTTTTTGTTGTGGAAAACATCAAGGCTAAGAAAAGGGAAAAATACATGTCAGCTTCACTTGTGTTCAGGAATTAAAGCTTTACGGATTCACTTTATTCCCTGTGTGTGTGCTATGCGTGTGCATGTGCCTGTTTGCATACATATGCTGTGCATGTGCATAGGTATGTGCACTTGCACACATTAGTGTGTGCATGGGCATATGCGTGCATGTGTGTTCTCATGCTAGTGTGTGAATATATTTGTGCTGTGCACGTGCATATGTTTGTGTGTGTGCTGTGCCTGCCTGTGCGCACACCTGTGTGTTTGCTGGAACCACTTGCAAGTTGGCTGCAGACTGAATTGTGCCCAAGATATATCCGCACGCAGCTGCTCTAACAATCCTGCGTAGCCACGTAATGGTCACAGATCTCAGGGATTTAAATGGATGGAGCAGGATATCCTGACACAGAGTTTGTCTTCCAGTGACTGTCACTGTCTCAGTAACATCCTTCACACCTTCTTTAAGCCCCATTCAGGGTCCAGTTTAGACTCCCATTACATTCAGTCGCCTGCCCCAGGTCCCCTAAAGCAACAATGTCACCGTTGGAGAGCCCGGCCAAGGCTGGGGGTGCCCCTCCTGTTGGCCTGGCCTCCAGGCCCTGCACTTGGCTCCTGTGTTCCCATCTCTCAGCCTGGCCCCGACTTGGATGGGGCCGCCACCTCTTTCCACACAGGGTCCCATCGCCCAGTCAAGGGGGTTCATTCTCCCCAAACACAGCATCAGGAGTGGGGGGGGGGTGACAGTCCCCACTGGGTCTCCTTCATGTGAGACCCTGTGCTGTTGAAAGAGCAGGCACCCAGCCCTCGGGGGTGGGGGGCTGGGGGGCGACATGCGGCCCACGATGGGCAGGCGGGTCTCCGGGTGGGGCGAGCCAGTGTGCAAGGAGTTCCGCGGTGGGTTCTCCTCTCCAACGGCTTCTGTGCCCCTACCTCTCCCCGTGCCTCCCCTCGAAGACAGCGCGGTGCCCGGGACGGGAGCCATGGGAGCCGTCAGCCACCGCCCCCTCTACACACACACACACACGCACACGCACACGCACACGCACACGCTGCAGGGAAGCAGGACCTGAGTGCAGGGCTCTCAGCGGCCCTGAGCGCCCCGCCCGGAATCGGACAGCCGAATGGACAGACCGGATCTCCTGGCCCGGACCATGCAGGACTCTCCTGCCTGGGCTTCCAGTGTGGCCGCCTCCTTCTGGAAGCCTGGGAGGCTGGAGTCAGGCCACTTCTTGTCTGTCCTGGCAGCAGACTGGGCTGCACGCTAAGAAGTTCGTGGCTCGCCCGTGGATCCTGACCATCAGGTGGCCAGAGAAACTGGGGACATTTCTGTTTTGCCTGTTGAAATGTTTAATGACAAAGATTTTGTTCAGTTTCCTGATGTGGGTGTCCAAAGATGAGAGACCCATGTGTGTGATCTGTACCTCCTATGAGATCAGCCCTAAGCTAGTTTAAACATGATCAAGTTGTGTCTACATGGCAGACTTCGACCTCTGCATGTCCTGTCTCCTGATTATGTTTAGAGCTGACCATGCGTTGTCTATAATAAGAAGATTTAGACCTGACCATGTTCTGTGTACGCTAGGACTATGGGGACCTGGGTAGAGACCCGGCCTGGCCTCAGTACTGGGAAGCTCCGTGCCTGCATCTGAATGTCAGTGCTTAGATGTCTGGGGTCTGGAGCTGAGGTGGGCTTGTCTACGTAACAGCCTCTCTTCTGAGTGTGGTGACCTGGTCCTGCCAAGGGTCAGTGCTATGGTCGGGGCCTTAGTCTTAATCCCTGCAAGGTTCACCTTCCCTGGGGTTCATGGAGAATCCTCAGGAGGACTACCTGGCAATAATTCCAATTTACCAGCACGTGCATGGTGCATAGGGAAGCAGGTTTAGCTGGTGAATTGATTGCAGGCACGCAGATCGGGCAAAAGGCCGATGGGTGAGAGCTGAGGCTGCTGCGGAGCTCTCCCTCCAGTCTACCGTCCCTACTCAGCAGAGTCCAGAGCTGCCCCTCGGCTTTCAGCCCTGCTGTCCTGTGAGTTTTCTCAACGTGTAAGTGAGACGAGAAAGGACTGAGCATGCCAGCACCAGGGTCGTGTGTTCAACTCTAGTATGAAAGCTTTAAAAACAGTTAAAATCACACAGAACCAAAGTGAGAAGAGGAGGACTCCTCTGGGACAAGTGTGGGGAAAGGAGACCCACCTGACACTTTTTCCCATCCCAGGAGGTCCCAGGGACCCAGCTTGTTTCCACATTGGGGGAGCCCCCTGCAGAGCCATGGTGTCCTGACCAAGGGGACGTGTGACCCCAGGTGCAGGGTCTGGGGAGGTGAGGTCACCCTGGGACTGTGGACATGTGACCCAGGTGGAGGGGTCTGGGGAGGTGGGTCACCCTGGTGAGTGTGGATGTGTGGCCCCAGGTATAGGGTGCGGGGACTGTGTGGGTCTCACCATACCTGCATGCGTCAGGATCACATGTATGGGGAGACCGCATATGCGCTCTTTGCCTGCAGTGTGTCCTGTCCCCTTTGAGATTTCCAACCTCTGCATTAAGGGTGTTGTCCTGATGAACCTGTGGCTCCTTTTCTTCTCTTAATCTTGTCACAATCATATGAGGTCAGGCATGTTTGAGTGGGTTGCTGCTCTGTGTTCCGGTGAGTGACAACACTTGGTGGTATCATATTAATACTATAGCATATCATATGTCTAATCTATGGGGGTCACCACTGCCTGGGTCCCCCTGGACAGAGGTCAGGTGAGCACAGACTAGCCCCCCCTAAGAATGGTCTCCCACGTGCTCTGTGAGGGTACCGTGATGGCCCCTAAGGTAGGGGACTGTGTCTGGGCCTCCGACATTTGTGACGAAGGGGAGTCGAAATGGAAGCCCAATTAACAAGACATTATTTTAAGAATTTATTTTAAGTGAAATAAAACACACGTCACATACCCTTTACCATCATCACCATTTTAAGTGCACGTTTCTGAGGCATCAGATATATTCACTTTCTCGTGGAGCCATCACCACCATCCCTAGAACTTTTCATCTTGCAAAACCAAAATTCCACAACCATGAAAGTCTCATTCCCCATTCCCTCCCACTGCCCCTGGCACCGATATCCACTTCAGGCCCTGAGTTGTCGACTCCAGGGCACCCACTGGAGTGGAATCCTGCAGTGTTTGCTGACGGGTCATTTTGGAAGAGCTGACTTTCAGTCTGAAGCTCTGCCTGTCTGCATCTGAAGAATCTGCATTTAACGAGAGGGTGTATGAGGAAGGGGGTGTATGCGGGACAAAGGTGTCCGGGGTGCAGGTGAGCCAGGACCTGACCAGCTGCCTTTTGGGTCCTCTGGTCCCATCTCTTGGTCTGTGCCTCATCTGCATCATCACTGTCCCCGCTGGCACCGCTGGGGTGTTGTTGTCTGAGTGAGAGTCCGCTGGTGCCCCTGCTCTCCTCCCCTCCTCCTGCTGGTTGGGGAGGGAACTGCTTGCTGTGTGGTCTCTACTCCTGAGGCATGAAGGACCCTGTAGCATGGACCTGCAGAGTTTGGGGTGTGGTGCCAAGAGCATGGGGCCCACATAGGACACGACATCGGGGCGTGACAAGTGCTAGGGCTGCCTCATCACTGACAGGGAATGTTGCCCAGATCCTGCTCGAGAGGGCGTGGTGGGTGGCCTGGGACCCTAGAGGCCCCATTCCTATACTGGAGCTTGGAGAGTGCATCCCCATGGGCTCCAGATTCACCCCATATCTTCAGCCATATCCCTCTGTCCTGTCTTTGAACTCAGGAAAACGAGCTCTCTTGTCCACAACATAGGCCTGGTCCTGTTGATATTAGGATTCTTTAAGTTAGGCGTCCTGGGATAGCAGCTCTTTTTAGGCCTGAGAAGGAACAACTCCGGAGTGTACAACAATTTCAGATGAAACTAATATTCAATGACTATCCTTAACTACTCGGTTGTTGACTTCTATTAGTCATTATTCTCCTGGTTTTAGCTCTGATGTGGGGATTACAGAGGAGTCAACATTTAAATCTTCATAATCTGTGTATTTGTAGCTTCAGTATCATTACTGACCCATAGTATTTTATGGTTTGGGAAGAGTTATTGATTTCATGTATCATGTAAAGGATTCACAATGATGATAGGGCAATTAAGATTACAATAATAGCTAGTAAATTGTTCACATTTTCTCTACCTGTGCATCTATTGTATGCATATGAGTTTAGATGTCAATATTAGTGAAATGATATAGAGGACTAGAGAACTTATTTTAAAAATCACTATTAATGTGTGATGAAGAAAATGTAAAAGTTCTTCCATAATCGGTGATGTTGTATCTTGAGAGCCTAGATGAAATTGATATGCCTTAGTGATATACAGGATTTTAGCCTATCATTTAACTTTGACAAAGCTACATCACTTTTTACTTTTATCTCATTTATTGAGGAAGACATAATTGTTATGGTGTTGGCTTGAAACTGGTTGAAAAGGACTTGAGTCCTTCCTTATTTTACATTTACATAGGTAGGATCTTGAAACATAGGATATGGTGGAGGACATCCGTGTAACCATTCTAGGTTAGGAGTAGCAATTTCCACTGCTAAGACTTCTTGTTTAGACACAAGTGCTTTTCAAAGTATGAAGATTATTAGCATTACTGCTGCTACTGAGATGAATGAGCCTAAAGACAAAATATTTCATGTTGTGTGTGCCTCAGGGTACACAGACTAACGTAGTGACATCCCTGAGAGGCCACGAAAGTGCTGCAGGAAGTCATATTTACTACTACAAATATACTTGTGAAGTGAATTTTTGCTCATGCTGAGTTAACTGTATAACCTGAGAATAGTGGGAATCAGTGTAGGAAGCCTCCTATAATAGTGAAGACTGCTCCCATGGACATTAGGTCATGGAAGTGTGCTACTACATAGTATGTATCCTGGAGGACAATGTCTGGGGATGAGTTGGCTAAGATGATTCCTGTCAAACCACCTACCGTAAAAAGAAAAACTAAAGCCTAAAACTCATAATATAGTGGGAGGTCATATAGTATTACCTCCGTGAACAGTTGCTAACCAGGGACTTCCCTGGTGACACAGTGGTTAAGAATTCGCCTGCCAATGCAGGGGACACGGGTTCGAGCCCTTGTCTGGGAAGATTCCGCATGCCGCGGAGCAAAAAGCCCGTGTGCCACAACTACTGAGCCTGTCCTCTAGAGCCCGCAAGCCACAACCACTGAAGCCCACGCGCCTAGAGGCCGTGCTCTGCAACAAGAGAAGCCACTGCAATGATAGGGCCGCACACCGCAACGAAGAGTAGCTGCCGCTCAGCGCAACCAGAGAAAGCCCATGCGCAGCAACCAAGACCCAACTCAGCCAAAAAAAAAAAAAAAAACAAAAAGAAAAAGAAAAATTAAATAAAGAGTTGCTAATCAGCTAGATACTTTTACTCCTGTAGGGATAGAAGTAATTACGGTAGCTGATGCAAAGTATGCTCCTGAGTCCACAGCTATCCCTATGGTAAACATATGATGGGCCCACAAGAGAACTCCTAAAAAACCAGTGGACATGACTCATACTATTCCCAGATAGCTGAAAGGCAATTTTTGTCCTAAATAGTATGCAGTGATATGTGAGTTTATAACAAACCCTGTTAGGCCATGAATACAGACTTCAGGGTGAGCAAAGTATCAAAATAGGTGTTGGTATAGGATTCGGTCTCCTCCTGCAGGGTCAAAGAAAGTAGTGTTTAGATTTCTATCTCTTAACAGCATGGCAATTCTGGCTGCTTGGACTGAGATTGGTAATTATAGTAATATGGCTATAGTTGGGGAAGATTAAACAAATAATGGTGTTTGGTATTGGGATATGACTGCTGCTTTTGTATTAAAGACTATAGTAATAAAAGTAATAATACCAAGAATTGAGGAGACACCTGCTAAATGTAAGGAGAAAACAGTTAGGTCGACAGAGGCTCCTGCATGGGCCAGATTGCAGGCTAGAGCTGAATACACGGTTCCACTGGTACCAGAACCAGGTTCTACTATTGGTGATATGAGTAGGAGTAAGAATGATGGGGGAAGTAGTCAAAAGTTTATATGATTTATTGGGGGAAATGCTACTTCAGGTGTCTGAGTTATTAGTGGCCCAAGTCAGTTTTCAAAGCCTGCAATCATAACGGGTACAGCTATAAAGACAATTATTACAAGTGCAGGGACTGCTATGACTACCTTACAGATTTGGGCATCTCCAAGTAGCGGTCCAGGTCAGCATAGCTCAGCCTGGATTAATACAATTAAGGTGCTGCCTGCTACTCCAGCTCAAGCACCAAATAGTAAATATAAAATGCCGATATCTTTGTGATTTGTTGAAAATAATCAGCAGTGTATGAACAGAGGTAAAATGACTGAGTTAGCATTAGACTGTAAATCTAAAGACAGAGATTGAGCCCTCTTTCTGGCAAACCCTGTGGTGAATCAACAAATTGAATTGTAACTTCAGAGAAGCAGCTTCAATTCTGCCAGTGATTTTCCTGCCTTTTTTTTTTTTCTTTTTTTCTTTCTCAAATGAAGGAGAAGTAGACTGAAGCCAGTTGACTAGAGGATTCGCCTGTTAACTAAAGTTTCCTGGGGTTAAAACTCATCAATCTCGTAAAGATTTGGATTAAATACAGTGTTTGCTTTACATTCAATTGATGTAGGATAAAGTCTTGCAATCCTTATTTTTAGGAATTAAGTAAATTTCACTTGTTTAGGGTTTTGAAAGCTCTTGGTCTGAACTAACCTAAATTCCTAGTCCAGCACCGATAGAATGGGTGTTGTGTGTTGTAATCGTGTGGGTATTATGATTGGTTATGATAGGAAGGTTATTTCTTTGTATGTTCAAATTGGTTTGTGTTTGTGTTGTTTAATGAAAGGAATATAGTTAGTGATGTGGAGTATGTTAGCTGCAAGTAGAAATATATGCTGAGGCCTGCTATGATGGCTATTAGTGTTGGTAGAATGATGTTGTCGTTTTTGTTATCTCTTGGATAATTATTCATTTGGGTAGAAACCCTGATAGTGATGGTCGATGTCCTAATGATACTATAATGGTGAGGAAAATGATTGTGATGGGAGGTGTTTTATCTCATGTGTGTGATAACGATACTCTTGTAGTACATGATCTGGGCATAAATAAGAAGAAGATAGTGTTGTTATGATATAAATTAGTATGTTTAGGATTGTTATAATCTGAATATACATTATAATAGCTGTTATCCATCCTATATGGGCAATTGATGAGGAGGGTGTAATATTTTCCAGGTGAGTATGGCGAAGTCTGCCTCAGCCTCCAGCTATGATTTATAATATCACTATGATTAATAGTATATTTAGGTTGATGGATGGTGACATGTGGTATAAAACTGATAGGGGTGCAATTTTGTCATGCTGATAGCATCAGGTCTGCTGTTCATGGGATGCCTTGTGTGACTTCAGGCACTCAGAAGTGAAATGGGGAAAGTCCTACTTTTGTGACAAGGGCGATTGTCATGAGGGTGGATGCTGCTGGATTAAAGATTTTTGTTATTCATGGTGCTCTTTGACCAGAGTATATTAGATTAATGATAATAGCCATTATAAGTAGTATTGATGTGGTGGACTGTTTTAGGAAATATTTGTTGGATGCTTCTGTAGCTTATGGGTTCATGTTTTTTATTAGAATGGGGATACCATTAACCAGTGTGAGCTTGTTATACAATTATATTTCCTGAGAAAACGGTCAGTAGAATGATGGTAAAAACAATGAGAGTTTATCAGCACAGGAAGGATATACAAAAATATTTTGGGGGTATGGGCCTGAAGCTTACTTAGAGAACTTTACTATATAGCATGTGGTGTAATGTGGTAGGTAGCATGGAGAATGTAAAATTATTAGGAAGAATTCAATTCCAGGAATAAGAGCATTGAAAACTCTATGATTTACTCTATCAAAGTAACTCTTTTGTCAGACATATTTCTTAAATTTGTGGTGGGTTGCCTGGTATGATGACAAGTAGTGAAAACTCTCATATACATAGGGTTAATGTTAATCGTAAAAAAAAAAAATTTATAAGAGATGTATGCGTTGATCATATCAAAATTGTAGGTAGGAGGCTCAAATTCATAGAAAGGAGATTGTTAGATGTGTTTTAATGATGACTTGGGCTGTATATAATTCTGGCACCTAGGGATTGTCGAATGCTCCTAAAAATAGATTGCTGTGGAAATGTTTATGATAGGGAAATTGACATATTCTCTAGGAGGGACGGGGTGAATGGGCCTGCTACATTTTCTACATTGAAGACATATACAGGTTTTGATGCTACTTCTGTTAAATCAAGTGGGGCTTCACTGGATTTCTGCTACTGCAGAGATAATCAAATTCTGGGTAGGGGTCAGGAGAAAATTACTCATAGGTGTTCTTGTGTAATAATTACTGTTGAAAGTGTAAATGATCCATTTATCAGTAAGACTAAAAATAGAATAACTGCTACATTACTTCATATGAGATGATTGTCTGTGCTACTGTTCCTAGAGCTCCAGTGAGTGAGTATTCTGAATGTGAAGTTCATCCAGATCTGAGGATGGAATAAATGGCTAGGTGTGATATGGCTAATAGAAATAATATGCCGACATTTATATTAATTAGTGGATAAGATATGGGAAGAGGAATTCATGTTGTGAGAGCCAGGGTTAAGGCTAGCATTGGGGTTAAGGCTAGCAAGAGAAGCCACCGCAATGAGAAGCCCGCGCACCGCAACAAAGAGTAGCCCCCGCTTGCGGCAACTAGAGAAAGCCTGTGCATAGCAACGAAGACCCAACGCAGCCAAAAACAAATTAATTAATTAATTAGTTAACTATTTTTAAAAAGTACTATATCCTTCTGTGCAGCTTCTCTGGGAAGAACAGAGAGATGGCGTAGGAGAGTGAGAAAGACCAATATTTAGTGCACATCTCTCATGCAGGTGATCTGCTGGCTCAGATAGATTTATCCCCACTTTACAAAGGAGGAAATAATCTCAGAGAGGTTTAGTAATTTTCCCAAAGCCAAACAGCTATGGAGTGGCAGAACCAAGATCTGAACCAAGTCTGTTACCTTCAAAGCCTAAGTCCTCATCACAACAAAACTCAATTAATATTTACATTTATCGAATTACATTGCAACCTGGGGAGTTCTTGGCACAATCCTGAATAAGAGTGAGAAAGAAAGAAATAGCATTGTTCCTACAGTCAACCCAAATTTTTGGAGCAGCTGCTAGATGCCTGGCCCTTTTTGGGGTTCAGCAGTGATCAAGACAGGAAGAGTCCTGCTTTCATGAACCACGTAGTGGGGAGGAGAGACGGGTGCAACTTGGGTGAGGGATTTCACCTTGCTGGACCTCTGTTTTCTCATCTGGAAAATGGGATGGGTGTTCCTCATTTTCTGGGACTGTCCAGCCCTCACATTCTCTGATTCCATAAGAAGCATTTGTTTTCCTGTTTCTTTAAAATTCATTCAGGCCGTGAGCTGTGATGAATGTTGTTAGCTGCTCCCCAAAGCACTCTATTCCCACCCTTTTCCTGTGATCAGGTCTTTCCCGAAACATGACTCACAGTCAGTCACTCAGTCAAGTCACAGAACCTAAGGGGCACCCAGCAGAAAAATTCCAACCCTTGCTTCCCAGGAGCTCTGCGGTCTACCTTCCAGGTAAACTTAACTCACCTGGCACAAGGTGGCCATCCCTGGTTTCACATCAACATGATCTCAGGCACAAACCTCCTTGTTTTTCCATTTTGTCTTTAAGTTACTTGTTGAAACAACTGCACAAGTATGACACAGATATAAAATCAGGCATCTTCTGCCCCCAGTGCCTACTAATAAATGATTCTCTGCCACTTTAATGATAAAGATAGAACATTTCAACATTCTGCTACCCTTATTATTTGTCGTTTTTGTTGATATTTCTATTGACTACATCTTTCAATATTTTAACAATGGAACATTTATTTAGGTTGTTCGAGACCCAGCCTTTAGTGGTAAAGGTTTTGTTGTTATATTTCTATTATGTTTCCTTTAAAAATCATTATCCTATTTAAATGGATTAAGTCAATTCTATAGGCATTTATCTTATGATATTGATGAAATTGATACATAGAGGGCAGTAGTACAAGTTGATTGGACTTGAGAACATCTATTAGCACAGTTAAGTATAAATATTATCTATATGTAAACCAAAGTACAAGCCGAGTGAGATTCTCTGACTTTTTTTCACTGTCTGCCCCTCAAGCCTGTGAGAAATGGAATATTTCTTGCCCTATCAGTAAACAAAGGATGTCACAGTCTTCAGCACTTGCAGCCCTCCAATGTGAGCCGGCGGGCCCTGAGGCACTCAGGATATGCAAATACAGAATGCAGGCCCCAGAGAGCGGAGGTGCATATCAAAGGAAGGATTTCAGTGAGCCCAGGCCAAGAAAAGCGCCACATTCCTCACCTTGGGAGAGCTGGTTTTCCTTAGTTAACAATCACCTTTTGATGTTCCCCATTACCTGCGCCAGTCCCCCGCCCTGTCCCCTCCCCCCGGTACTTTAGCTCAGGGAGGAAGGAGCGCAGAGGGACGCGGCTGAATAAGGGGCCTGCGCGCCTCGGGAGGAGTTTTCAGCCGCTTTCCCCGCAGTCGGGAGGAGGGGCGCTGACGCTGCAGCCGGACCCTGCGCCTCCCTTGCCCCGTTTCCCCTCAGGACGCTCAGGCCGACCCCCTCCCCACGCCCACCAGGCCTCGCGAGCCAGGCCGAGGGCAGGGGCGAGAGGAGGGACCGAAGTTCCCGGGGACCAGACGCTGGAGGCCGCTCTTTCTGCACAGCAGCGGCGGGTGGCAGCGAACCCCTGCCCCTCAGAAGCTGGTCTTGTGCTGCCGCCCGGGCACCGGACCAGGCGGAGGGCCGGCGCCCACTTACCCGGCCCGCCGTCCCCGCGACTGTCACGGCTTCGGCCGCCGGGGCACCTCCAGAGCCGGCAGCCTCAGTGAGGTCGCCCTCCCCTCGGGCTCCGGGGCAGTTCCGTGAAGGCGGAGGGAAGAGACCCCGCCCGAGCCGGGAGTTCCAGCTCTGAGGAAACGCGGGCTCTGTTCAGCGCGCAGTGGGTGGGACCGCTCTGCCCCGAGGCCTTCCGGGAGGGAGCGCGGCGGCGGGGGAGGGAGCCGCCAGGAGCGCAGGGCCCCGTCGGGGGCCCTTGAGGGGCGGCCCGGCCTGGGGGCCACGCCCTCTGTGGCCGCAGCCCAGGTCTTTTTCCTGGAATCCTACACGAAAAAGTTAGAAAGATACACAGTCTATAGTAAATATTCACAAATGATTGTTGCTGCTGTGCTCACTATTCTATTAAAGGTGTAAAATCCATACAACACTTTAAGTTCAAAATTAAATATGAATTTTTACCTTTCTAATGATGTCTCTGATATTCACAGTTGTGGTTAATGAATCAGAGACTGTGGCATCACTAGTTAAAAATGAGCTTGTTAAAAAAATAGAACTCAGGCCCACCGGACCTACTGAATCACAATCTGCACTTTTACAATCTCCCCAGTGTACTTGTGTACCCATGAATAGTTGAAAGGTACATTTCTACCTCGACATGTCTTTTTCTGTATGAGAAATACACACATTTTATCCAGTTTGATATAAATAAAACACTCAAAAATGCATATGCCTGTGTTGAAACCATCATTTTATCATTTCTTTTCCAGACAAGTATAGTCTCTATACTGGTTTTGTGGATCACATGCCATACTCTTTTCTTGTACTTAGAAATAAGGTAGAGAAAGTTACTTTGTAAAAAAAAAAAAAAAATATATATATATATATATATATATATATATATATATATATGTATGTATGCATGTATATATATTAGTGGATAATTGAAGACACTCTTCTAAATTAAAAGCAGTTCTCTTAACTTGCTCTTTTCTTCTTGGGTCACATTATGAACTCTTCCCGTGGCCACATGGCATGTGTACTTATAATTTCAGGGAACTGCTGACATTCCAGGATGTGGCCATAGATTTCTCTCAAGAGGAGTGAGAATGCCTGGACCAAGATCAATGGGAATTGTACAGGGATGTGATGTTAGAGAAGTATAGGAATCTGCTCTCCTTGGGTGAGGATACCTTCCTTCCAGAATTCCTTATCCAACCACAGGGTTTGGAGTCCTTCATTTGTAGAATGTCTCCTGAAATCTTCTGCTTCCTACAATAGGGTTTCAGATTGCAACGTTTCAGGAAAGATTGGGAGTTTGTGGGTATAATTTTTCTTATTCTTTTAAAATTGCAGCCTCCCTTTTAATATACTTTGTAACTTCTTGGGATGTGTCTATATGAACTGTGTACTATATGCTTCTGTTATAGTCCTTACAATATTTTATTGTCTTATTTTCTGTAACCGTTTTCCATGGATTCTTTGGGCTTAAGGTATATTAAAAGGGAGACTGCGATTCTCCCTTTAAAAGGGGACTTATTAAAAGGGGACTTCCCTGGTGATGCAGTGATTAAGAATTCGCCTGCCAATGCAGGGCACCCGGTTCGATCCCCAACCCGGGAAGATCTCACGTGCCACGGAACAACTAAGCCAGTGGGCCACAACTACTGAGTCTGCACGCCACCACGACTGAAGCCGGTGTGTCTTGAGCCCGTGCGCCATTTATTTTTTGGAGAATAAAACCACTTCTGAGTGATTAAAATTTAGGCCAGCTAGTCAAAATGCTTTATCACCTGTTCTTCTAAAACACTGATCAATGGAACAAGTTTTACTAGGGATAACAGTGTAATTGTATTCTGGAGTTCATATGGGCAATATGGTTTATGACCTTGATGCTGGATCACGACATTTCAATGGTATAACTGCTCTTAATTGTCTGTTTGTTCAACGATTAAAGTCTCACGTGATCTGAGTTCAGACTGGAGTCATCCTGGTTGGTTTCTGTCTATTGCAGATTTCTTCCAGTATGAAAGAAAGGACAAGAGCAATACGGCTTACTTTACAAAATGTCTTCAAACTAAATGATGATATAATCTACATTCAATTAATTTATACATACCCTACTGTAGAACAGGGTTCGTTACGCGGGCAGAGCCCGGTAATTATGTAACACTGAAACTTTTTCTGCACTGGTTCAAGTCCTCTTCCTAAGAATATGTTTATAATCAACATTCTTTCACAAATTACCCAATTTAATTCACCATAGCATTCCTCATATTAACTAAATGGAAAATCGTAGGCTATATACAAATCCAGAAAGGGCCAAAAATCATCAGCCCCCATGGATGATTACAACCCATTGCTGAGGCATTCAAATTACTTATTAAAGAACCACTATGTCCATCAACATCATCAATTTATATATTATTGCCCCAATGCTAGCCTTAACCCTGGCTCTCACAACATGAATTCCTCTTCCCATATCTTATCCACTAATTAGTATAAATGTAGGCATATTATTTCTATTAGCCATATCACACCTAGCCATTTATTCCATCCTCAGATCTGGATGAACTTCACATTCAAAATACTCACTCACTGGAGCTCTAGGAACAATAGCACAGACAATCATCTCATATGAAGTAATGTAGCAGTTATTCTATTCTCAGTCTTATGGATAAATGGATCATTTACACTTTCAACAGTAATTATTACACAAGAACACCTATGACTAATTTTCTCCTGACCCCTACCCAGAATTTGATTATCTCCGCAGTAGCAGAAATCCAATGAAGCCCCACTTGATTTAACAGAAGTAGCATCAAAACCTGTATATGTCTTCAGTGTAGAAAACGTAGCAGGCCCATTCACCCCGTCCCTCCTAGAGAATATGTCAATTTCCCTATCATAAACATTTCCACAGCAATCTATTTTTAGGAGCATTCGACAATCCCTAGGTGCCAGAATTATAGATTCTTTCATCTTGTAAATATAGTTTTTTTCAAAAAATAATTTTTATAGTTTTAGTACCTTTTTTTTTTTTTTTAATAGTCCTCTTTATTTTTTTTTAAAGATTTATTTATTGATTGATTGATTACTATGTTGGGTCTTCCTTTCTGTGCTAGGGCTTCCTGTAGTTGTGGCAAGCGGGGGCTACTCTTCATCGCGGTGCGCGGACCTCTCACTATTGTGGCCTCTTTTGTTGCGGAGCACAGGCTCCAGACGCGCAGGCTCAGTAGTTGTGGCTCACGGGCCTACTTGCTCCGTGGCATGTGGGATCTTCCCAGACCAGGGCGCGAACCCGTGTCCCCTGCATTAGCAGGCAGATTCCCAACCACTGCGCCACCAGGGAAGCCCTAGTTTTACTACCTTTAAACAAAATGTACTCCATTGCTGTGGAATATTCCTTCATAGGGGCGTGCATGGTTCATTTCTGCATCCGCCTGTGATGGCCTTCAGGTTCTTTCAGGTTTGGCTCCTGTGGCTGCGAGTCCATGTCCGTGTGTCCTGGTGCAGGGCTGGTGGGTTTGTGTTCAACTGGGAGGAGCACTGTGGGTCTCTGTGCAGGGACTTCGCTATCTGAGGCCCGATTGTTTCAGAAGTGGTTGCATCCCCCCGTTGCGTACCAGGCTTTCCATTGCTCCACATCCTGCTGATATTTGATACTATGTCTTTCATGTCTGCCATTCTGGTAGGTGTATGCACAGTATTTTTCTTATGGCTTTAATCCCTCTGTTGTTAGTGAAGTTGTGCATCTTGTGGTATTCATGGACTATTTCCTGTTGTTTTTTTAAAAAAGTTTTAAAAATTGTGGTCAGATATACATAACACAAAATTTACTATCTTAACCATTTTTAAGTGCACATTTCAGGGTCGAGAAGTAATTCACACTGTTGTGCAAACCTGACCACCATCATCCTCCAGAACTTTTTCATCTTGCAAAATTGAAACAGTCCCCATTAAACACTCACTCCCCATTGTCCCTCCCTCAGCCCCTGGCACTCAACATCCTACTTTATGTCTCTATGTTTCCGACTGCTCTAGGGGCCTTGTATGAGTGGATCAAGCACTGTTTGTTTTTTTGTGTCTAGCTTACATCACTGAGCATAATGCCCTCAAGGTTCATCCCTGCTGCAGCCTGTGTCAGAATTGCCTTCCTTTTTAGGCTGAATAGCATCCCCTTGTATTGACGGACCGTGTTTTTCTTCTCCATTCATCCATTAGTGGACACATGTAATATCTACATTCATTTCTCCTGTCATAATATTTGTGGAATAACATCAGAAAGTCCTATGAATCAAAAGTCATTTGCCATTAACTTTTTTCTTAAACTTTTTGTTGTGGAAAACATCAAGGCTAAGAAAAGGGAAAAATACATGTCAGCTTCACTTGTGTTCAGGAATTAAAGCTTTACGGATTCACTTTATTCCCTGTGTGTGTGCTATGCGTGTGCATGTGCCTGTTTGCATACATATGCTGTGCATGTGCATAGGTATGTGCACTTGCACACATTAGTGTGTGCATGGGCATATGCGTGCATGTGTGTTCTCATGCTAGTGTGTGAATATATTTGTGCTGTGCACGTGCATATGTTTGTGTGTGTGCTGTGCCTGCCTGTGCGCACACCTGTGTGTTTGCTGGAACCACTTGCAAGTTGGCTGCAGACTGAATTGTGCCCAAGATATATCCGCACGCAGCTGCTCTAACAATCCTGCGTAGCCACGTAATGGTCACAGATCTCAGGGATTTAAATGGATGGAGCAGGTTATCCTGACACAGAGTTTGTCTTCCAGTGACTGTCACTGTCTCAGTAACATCCTTCACACCTTCTTTAAGCCCCATTCAGGGTCCAGTTTAGACTCCCATTACATTCAGTCGCCTGCCCCAGGTCCCCTAAAGCAACAATGTCACCGTTGGAGAGCCCGGCCAAGGCTGGGGGTGCCCCTCCTGTTGGCCTGGCCTCCAGGCCCTGCACTTGGCTCCTGTGTTCCCATCTCTCAGCCTGGCCCCGACTTGGATGGGGCCGCCACCTCTTTCCACACAGGGTCCCATCGCCCAGTCAAGGGGGTTCATTCTCCCCAAACACAGCATCAGGAGTGGGGGGGGGGTGACAGTCCCCACTGGGTCTCCTTCATGTGAGACCCTGTGCTGTTGAAAGAGCAGGCACCCAGCCCTCGGGGGTGGGGGGCTGGGGGGCGACATGCGGCCCACGATGGGCAGGCGGGTCTCCGGGTGGGGCGAGCCAGTGTGCAAGGAGTTCCGCGGTGGGTTCTCCTCTCCAACGGCTTCTGTGCCCCTACCTCTCCCCGTGCCTCCCCTCGAAGACAGCGCGGTGCCCGGGACGGGAGCCATGGGAGCCGTCAGCCACCGCCCCCTCTACACACACACACACACGCACACGCACACGCACACGCACACGCTGCAGGGAAGCAGGACCTGAGTGCAGGGCTCTCAGCGGCCCTGAGCGCCCCGCCCGGAATCGGACAGCCGAATGGACAGACCGGATCTCCTGGCCCGGACCATGCAGGACTCTCCTGCCTGGGCTTCCAGTGTGGCCGCCTCCTTCTGGAAGCCTGGGAGGCTGGAGTCAGGCCACTTCTTGTCTGTCCTGGCAGCAGACTGGGCTGCACGCTAAGAAGTTCGTGGCTCGCCCGTGGATCCTGACCATCAGGTGGCCAGAGAAACTGGGGACATTTCTGTTTTGCCTGTTGAAATGTTTAATGACAAAGATTTTGTTCAGTTTCCTGATGTGGGTGTCCAAAGATGAGAGACCCATGTGTGTGATCTGTACCTCCTATGAGATCAGCCCTAAGCTAGTTTAAACATGATCAAGTTGTGTCTACATGGCAGACTTCGACCTCTGCATGTCCTGTCTCCTGATTATGTTTAGAGCTGACCATGCGTTGTCTATAATAAGAAGATTTAGACCTGACCATGTTCTGTGTACGCTAGGACTATGGGGACCTGGGTAGAGACCCGGCCTGGCCTCAGTACTGGGAAGCTCCGTGCCTGCATCTGAATGTCAGTGCTTAGATGTCTGGGGTCTGGAGCTGAGGTGGGCTTGTCTACGTAACAGCCTCTCTTCTGAGTGTGGTGACCTGGTCCTGCCAAGGGTCAGTGCTATGGTCGGGGCCTTAGTCTTAATCCCTGCAAGGTTCACCTTCCCTGGGGCTCATGGAGAATCCTCAGGAGGACTACCTGGCAATAATTCCAATTTACCAGCACGTGCATGGTGCATAGGGAAGCAGGTTTAGCTGGTGAATTGATTGCAGGCACGCAGATCGGGCAAAAGGCCGATGGGTGAGAGCTGAGGCTGCTGCGGAGCTCTCCCTCCAGTCTACCGTCCCTACTCAGCAGAGTCCAGAGCTGCCCCTCGGCTTTCAGCCCTGCTGTCCTGTGAGTTTTCTCAACGTGTAAGTGAGACGAGAAAGGACTGAGCATGCCAGCACCAGGGTCGTGTGTTCAACTCTAGTATGAAAGCTTTAAAAACAGTTAAAATCACACAGAACCAAAGTGAGAAGAGGAGGACTCCTCTGGGACAAGTGTGGGGAAAGGAGACCCACCTGACACTTTTTCCCATCCCAGGAGGTCCCAGGGACCCAGCTTGTTTCCACATTGGGGGAGCCCCCTGCAGAGCCATGGTGTCCTGACCAAGGGGACGTGTGACCCCAGGTGCAGGGTCTGGGGAGGTGAGGTCACCCTGGGACTGTGGACATGTGACCCAGGTGGAGGGGTCTGGGGAGGTGGGTCACCCTGGTGAGTGTGGATGTGTGGCCCCAGGTATAGGGTGCGGGGACTGTGTGGGTCTCACCATACCTGCATGCGTCAGGATCACATGTATGGGGAGACCGCATATGCGCTCTTTGCCTGCAGTGTGTCCTGTCCCCTTTGAGATTTCCAACCTCTGCATTAAGGGTGTTGTCCTGATGAACCTGTGGCTCCTTTTCTTCTCTTAATCTTGTCACAATCATATGAGGTCAGGCATGTTTGAGTGGGTTGCTGCTCTGTGTTCCGGTGAGTGACAACACTTGGTGGTATCATATTAATACTATAGCATATCATATGTCTAATCTATGGGGGTCACCACTGCCTGGGTCCCCCTGGACAGAGGTCAGGTGAGCACAGACTAGCCCCCCCTAAGAATGGTCTCCCACGTGCTCTGTGAGGGTACCGTGATGGCCCCTAAGGTAGGGGACTGTGTCTGGGCCTCCGACATTTGTGACGAAGGGGAGTCGAAATGGAAGCCCAATTAACAAGACATTATTTTAAGAATTTATTTTAAGTGAAATAAAACACACGTCACATACCCTTTACCATCATCACCATTTTAAGTGCACGTTTCTGAGGCATCAGATATATTCACTTTCTCGTGGAGCCATCACCACCATCCCTAGAACTTTTCATCTTGCAAAACCAAAATTCCACAACCATGAAAGTCTCATTCCCCATTCCCTCCCACTGCCCCTGGCACCGATATCCACTTCAGGCCCTGAGTTGTCGACTCCAGGGCACCCACTGGAGTGGAATCCTGCAGTGTTTGCTGACGGGTCATTTTGGAAGAGCTGACTTTCAGTCTGAAGCTCTGCCTGTCTGCATCTGAAGAATCTGCATTTAACGAGAGGGTGTATGAGGAAGGGGGTGTATGCGGGACAAAGGTGTCCGGGGTGCAGGTGAGCCAGGACCTGACCAGCTGCCTTTTGGGTCCTCTGGTCCCATCTCTTGGTCTGTGCCTCATCTGCATCATCACTGTCCCCGCTGGCACCGCTGGGGTGTTGTTGTCTGAGTGAGAGTCCGCTGGTGCCCCTGCTCTCCTCCCCTCCTCCTGCTGGTTGGGGAGGGAACTGCTTGCTGTGTGGTCTCTACTCCTGAGGCATGAAGGACCCTGTAGCATGGACCTGCAGAGTTTGGGGTGTGGTGCCAAGAGCATGGGGCCCACATAGGACACGACATCGGGGCGTGACAAGTGCTAGGGCTGCCTCATCACTGACAGGGAATGTTGCCCAGATCCTGCTCGAGAGGGCGTGGTGGGTGGCCTGGGACCCTAGAGGCCCCATTCCTATACTGGAGCTTGGAGAGTGCATCCCCATGGGCTCCAGATTCACCCCATATCTTCAGCCATATCCCTCTGTCCTGTCTTTGAACTCAGGAAAACGAGCTCTCTTGTCCACAACATAGGCCTGGTCCTGTTGATATTAGGATTCTTTAAGTTAGGCGTCCTGGGATAGCAGCTCTTTTTAGGCCTGAGAAGGAACAACTCCGGAGTGTACAACAATTTCAGATGAAACTAATATTCAATGACTATCCCTAACTACTCGGTTGTTGACTTCTATTAGTCATTATTCTCCTGGTTTTAGCTCTGATGTGGGGATTACAGAGGAGTCAACATTTAAATCTTCATAATCTGTGTATTTGTAGCTTCAGTATCATTACTGACCCATAGTATTTTATGGTTTGGGAAGAGTTATTGATTTCATGTATCATGTAAAGGATTCACAATGATGATAGGGCAATTAAGATTACAATAATAGCTAGTAAATTGTTCACATTTTCTCTACCTGTGCATCTATTGTATGCATATGAGTTTAGATGTCAATATTAGTGAAATGATATAGAGGACTAGAGAACTTATTTTAAAAATCACTATTAATGTGTGATGAAGAAAATGTAAAAGTTCTTCCATAATCGGTGATGTTGTATCTTGAGAGCCTAGATGAAATTGATATGCCTTAGTGATATACAGGATTTTAGCCTATCATTTAACTTTGACAAAGCTACATCACTTTTTACTTTTATCTCATTTATTGAGGAAGACATAATTGTTATGGTGTTGGCTTGAAACTGGTTGAAAAGGACTTGAGTCCTTCCTTATTTTACATTTACATAGGTAGGATCTTGAAACATAGGATATGGTGGAGGACATCCGTGTAACCATTCTAGGTTAGGAGTAGCAATTTCCACTGCTAAGACTTCTTGTTTAGACACAAGTGCTTTTCAAAGTATGAAGATTATTAGCATTACTGCTGCTACTGAGATGAATGAGCCTAAAGACAAAATATTTCATGTTGTGTGTGCCTCAGGGTACACAGACTAACGTAGTGACATCCCTGAGAGGCCACGAAAGTGCTGCAGGAAGTCATATTTACTACTACAAATATACTTGTGAAGTGAATTTTTGCTCATGCTGAGTTAACTGTATAACCTGAGAATAGTGGGAATCAGTGTAGGAAGCCTCCTATAATAGTGAAGACTGCTCCCATGGACATTAGGTCATGGAAGTGTGCTACTACATAGTATGTATCCTGGAGGACAATGTCTGGGGATGAGTTGGCTAAGATGATTCCTGTCAAACCACCTACTGTAAAAAGAAAAACTAAAGCCTAAAACTCATAATATAGTGGGAGGTCATATAGTATTACCTCCGTGAACAGTTGCTAACCAGGGACTTCCCTGGTGACACAGTGGTTAAGAATTCGCCTGCCAATGCAGGGGACACGGGTTCGAGCCCTTGTCTGGGAAGATTCCGCATGCCGCGGAGCAAAAAGCCCGTGTGCCACAACTACTGAGCCTGTCCTCTAGAGCCCGCAAGCCACAACCACTGAAGCCCACGCGCCTAGAGGCCGTGCTCTGCAACAAGAGAAGCCACTGCAATGATAGGGCCGCACACTGCAACGAAGAGTAGCTGCCGCTCAGCGCAACCAGAGAAAGCCCATGCGCAGCAACCAAGACCCAACTCAGCCAAAAAAAAAAAAAAAAAAAAAGAAAAGAAAAAGAAAAATTAAATAAAGAGTTGCTAATCAGCTAGATACTTTTACTCCTGTAGGGATAGAAGTAATTACGGTAGCTGATGCAAAGTATGCTCCTGAGTCCACAGCTATCCCTATGGTAAACATATGATGGGCCCACAAGAGAACTCCTAAAAAACCAGTGGACATGACTCATACTATTCCCAGATAGCTGAAAGGCAATTTTTGTCCTAAATAGTATGCAGTGATATGTGAGATTATAACAAACCCTGTTAGGCCATGAATACAGACTTCAGGGTGAGCAAAGTATCAAAATAGGTGTTGGTATAGGATTCGGTCTCCTCCTGCAGGGTCAAAGAAAGTAGTGTTTAGATTTCTATCTCTTAACAGCATGGCAATTCTGGCTGCTTGGACTGAGATTGGTAATTATAGTAATATGGCTATAGTTGGGGAAGATTAAACAAATAATGGTGTTTGGTATTGGGATATGACTGCTGCTTTTGTATTAAAGACTATAGTAATAAAAGTAATAATACCAAGAATTGAGGAGACACCTGCTAAATGTAAGGAGAAAACAGTTAGGTCGACAGAGGCTCCTGCATGGGCCAGATTGCAGGCTAGAGCTGAATACACGGTTCCACTGGTACCAGAACCAGCTTCTACTATTGGTGATATGAGTAGGAGTAAGAATGATGGGGGAAGTAGTCAAAAGTTTATATGATTTATTGGGGGAAATGCTACTTCAGGTGTCTGAGTTATTAGTGGCCCAAGTCAGTTTTCAAAGCCTGCAATCATAACGGGTACAGCTATAAAGACAATTATTACAAGTGCAGGGACTGCTATGACTACCTTACAGATTTGGGCATCTCCAAGTAGCGGTCCAGGTCAGCATAGCTCAGCCTGGATTAATACAATTAAGGTGCTGCCTGCTACTCCAGCTCAAGCACCAAATAGTAAATATAAAATGCCGATATCTTTGTGATTTGTTGAAAATAATCAGCAGTGTATGAACAGAGGTAAAATGACTGAGTTAGCATTAGACTGTAAATCTAAAGACAGAGATTGAGCCCTCTTTCTGGCAAACCCTGTGGTGAATCAACAAATTGAATTGTAACTTCAGAGAAGCAGCTTCAATTCTGCCAGTGATTTTCCTGCCTTTTTTTTTTTTTTCTTTTTTTCTTTCTCAAATGAAGGAGAAGTAGACTGAAGCCAGTTGACTAGAGGATTCGCCTGTTAACTAAAGTTTCCTGGGGTTAAAACTCATCAATCTCGTAAAGATTTGGATTAAATACAGTGTTTGCTTTACATTCAATTGATGTAGGATAAAGTCTTGCAATCCTTATTTTTAGGAATTAAGTAAATTTCACTTGTTTAGGGTTTTGAAAGCTCTTGGTCTGAACTAACCTAAATTCCTAGTCCAGCACCGATAGAATGGGTGTTGTGTGTTGTAATCGTGTGGGTATTATGATTGGTTATGATAGGAAGGTTATTTCTTTGTATGTTCAAATTGGTTTGTGTTTGTGTTGTTTAATGAAAGGAATATAGTTAGTGATGTGGAGTATGTTAGCTGCAAGTAGAAATATATGCTGAGGCCTGCTATGATGGCTATTAGTGTTGGTAGAATGATGTTGTCGTTTTTGTTATCTCTTGGATAATTATTCATTTGGGTAGAAACCCTGATAGTGATGGTCGATGTCCTAATGATACTATAATGGTGAGGAAAATGATTGTGATGGGAGGTGTTTTATCTCATGTGTGTGATAACGATACTCTTGTAGTACATGATCTGGGCATAAATAAGAAGAAGATAGTGTTGTTATGATATAAATTAGTATGTTTAGGATTGTTATAATCTGAATATACATTATAATAGCTGTTATCCATCCTATATGGGCAATTGATGAGGAGGGTGTAATATTTTCCAGGTGAGTATGGCGAAGTCTGCCTCAGCCTCCAGCTATGATTTATAATATCACTATGATTAATAGTATATTTAGGTTGATGGATGGTGACATGTGGTATAAAACTGATAGGGGTGCAATTTTGTCATGCTGATAGCATCAGGTCTGCTGTTCATGGGATGCCTTGTGTGACTTCAGGCACTCAGAAGTGAAATGGGGAAAGTCCTACTTTTGTGACAAGGGCGATTGTCATGAGGGTGGATGCTGCTGGATTAAAGATTTTTGTTATTCATGGTGCTCTTTGACCAGAGTATATTAGATTAATGATAATAGCCATTATAAGTAGTATTGATGTGGTGGACTGTTTTAGGAAATATTTGTTGGATGCTTCTGTAGCTTATGGGTTCATGTTTTTTATTAGAATGGGGATACCATTAACCAGTGTGAGCTTGTTATACAATTATATTTCCTGAGAAAACGGTCAGTAGAATGATGGTAAAAACAATGAGAGTTTATCAGCACAGGAAGGATATACAAAAATATTTTGGGGGTATGGGCCTGAAGCTTACTTAGAGAACTTTACTATATAGCATGTGGTGTAATGTGGTAGGTAGCATGGAGAATGTAAAATTATTAGGAAGAATTCAATTCCAGGAATAAGAGCATTGAAAACTCTATGATTTACTCTATCAAAGTAACTCTTTTGTCAGACATATTTCTTAAGTTTGTGGTGGGTTGCCTGGTATGATGACAAGTAGTGAAAACTCTCATATATATAGGGTTAATTTTAGTCGAAAAAAAAACTTTTTATAAGAGATGTATGCGTTGATCATATCAAAATTATAGGTAGGAGGCTCAAATTCATAGAAAGGAGATTGTTAGATGTGTTTTAATGATGACTTGGGCTGTAAATAATTCTGGCATCTAGAGATTGTCGGAAGCTACTAAAAATAGATTGCTGTGGAAATGTTTATCATAGGGAAATTGACATATTCTCTAGGAGGGACGGGGTGAATGGGCCTGATACATTTTCTACATTGAAGACATATACAGGTTTTGATGCTACTTCTGTTAAATCAAGTGGGGCTTCATTGGATTTCTGCTACTGCGGAGATAATCAAATTCTGGGTAAGGGTCAGGAGAAAATTAGTCATAGGTGTTCTTGTGTAATAATTACTGTTGAAAGTGTAAATGATCCATTTATCCATAAGACTGAGAATAGAATAACTGCTACATTACTTCATATGAGATGATTGTCTGTGCTATTGTTCCTACAGCTCCAGTGAGTGAGTATTCTGAATGTGAAGTTCATCCAGATCTGAGGATGGAATAAATGGCTAGGTGTGATATGGCTAATAGAAATAATATGCTGACATTTATATTAATTAGTGGATAAGATATGGGAAGAGGAATTCATGTTGTGAGAGCCAGGGTTAAGGCTAGCATTGGGGCAATAATATATAAATTGATAATATTGATGGACATAGTGGTTCTTTAATAAGTAATTTGAATGCCTCAGCAATGGATTGTAATCATCCATGGGGGCTGATGATTTTTGGCCCTTTCTGGATTTGTATATAGCCTACGATTTTCCATTTAGTTAATATGAGGAATGTTATGGTGAATTAAATTGGGTAATTTGTGAAAGAATGTTGATTATAAACATATTCTTAGGAAGAGGACTTGAACCAGTGCAGAAAAAGTTTGTGTTACATAATTACCGGGCTCTGCCCGCGTAATGAACCCTGTTCTACAGTAGGGTATGTATAAATTAATTGAATGTAGATTATATCATCATTTAGTTTGAAGACATTTTGTAAAGTAAGCCGTATTGCTCTTGTCCTTTCTTTCATACTGGAAGAAATCTGCAATAGACAGAAACCAACCAGGATGACTCCAGTCTGAACTCAGATCACGTGAGACTTTAATCGTTGAACAAACAGACAATTAAGAGCAGTTATACCATTGAAATGTCGTGATCCAGCATCAAGGTCATAAACCATATTGCCCATATGAACTCCAGAATACAATTACACTGTTATCCCTGGTAAAACTTGTTCCATTGATCAGTGTTTTAGAAGAACAGGTGATAAAGCATTTTGACTAGCTGGCCTAAATTTTAATCACTCAGAAGTGGTTTTATTCTCCAAAAAATAAATGGCGCACGGGCTCAAGACACACCGGCTTCAGTCGTTGTGGCTTGCAGACTCAGTAGTTGTGGCCCACTGGCTTAGTTGTTCCGTGGCACGTGAGATCTTCCTGGGCCGGGGATCGAACCGGGTGCCCTGCATGGGCAGGCGAATTCTTAATCACTGCATCACCAGGGAAGTCCCCTTTTAATAAGTCCCCTTTTAAAGGGAGAATCGCAGTCTCCCTTTTAATATACCTTAAGCCCAAAGAATCCATGGAAAATGGTTACAGAAAATAAGACAATAAAATATTGTAAGGACTATAACAGAAGCATATAGTACACAGTTCATATAGACACATCCCAAGAAGTTACAAAGTATATTAAAAGGGAGGCTGCAATTTTAAAAGAATAAGAAAATTTATACCCACAAACTCCCAATCTTTCCTGAAACGTTGCAATCTGAAACCCTATTGTAGGAAGCAGAAGATTTCAGGAGACATTCTACAAATGAAGGACTCCAAACCCTGTGGTTGGATAAGGAATTCTGGAAGGAAGGTATCCTCACCCAAGGAGAGCAGATTCCTATACTTCTCTAACATCACATCCCTGTACAATTCCCATTGATCTTGGTCCAGGCATTCTCACTCCTCTTGAGAGAAATCTATGGCCACATCCTGGAATGTCAGCAGTCCCTGAAATTAAAAGTACACATGCCATGTGGCCACGGGAAGAGTTCATAATGTGACCCAAGAAGAAAAGAGCAAGTTAAGAGAACTGCTTTTAATTTAGAAGAGTGTCTTCAATTATCCACTAATATATATACATATATATATATATATATATATATATATATATATATATATATATATATATTTACAAAGTAACTTTCTCTACCTTATTTCTAAGTACAAGAAAAGAGTATGGCATGTGATCCACAAAACCAGTATAGAGACTATACTTGTCTGGAAAAGAAATGATAAAATGGTTTCAACACAGGCATATGCATTTTTGAGTGTTTTATTTATATCAAACTGGATAAAATGTGTGTATTTCTCATACAGAAAAGACATGTCGAGGTAGAAATGTACCTTTCAACTATTCATGGGTACACAAGTACACTGGGGAGATTGTAAAAGTGCAGATTGTGATTCAGTAGGTCCGGTGGGCCTGAGTTCTATTTTTTTAACAAGCTCATTTTTAACTAGTGATGCCACAGTCTCTGATTCATTAACCACAACTGTGAATATCAGAGACATCATTAGAAAGGTAAAAATTCATATTTAATTTTGAACTTAAAGTGTTGTATGGATTTTACACCTTTAATAGAATAGTGAGCACAGCAGCAACAATCATTTGTGAATATTTACTATAGACTGTGTATCTTTCTAACTTTTTCGTGTAGGATTCCAGGAAAAAGACCTGGGCTGCGGCCACAGAGGGCGTGGCCCCCAGGCCGCGCCGCCCCTCAAGGGCCCCCGACGGGGCCCTGCGCTCCTGGCGGCTCCCTCCCCCGCCGCCGCGCTCCCTCCCGGAAGGCCTCGGGGCAGAGCGGTCCCACCCACTGCGCGCTGAACAGAGCCCGCGTTTCCTCAGAGCTGGAACTCCCGGCTCGGGCGGGGTCTCTTCCCTCCGCCTTCACGGAACTGCCCCGGAGCCCGAGGGGAGGGCGACCTCACTGAGGCTGCCGGCTCTGGAGGTGCCCCGGCGGCCGAAGCCGTGACAGTCGCGGGGACGGCGGGCCGGGTAAGTGGGCGCCGGCCCTCCGCCTGGTCCGGTGCCCGGGCGGCAGCACAAGACCAGCTTCTGAGGGGCAGGGGTTCGCTGCCACCCGCCGCTGCTGTGCAGAAAGAGCGGCCTCCAGCGTCTGGTCCCCGGGAACTTCGGTCCCTCCTCTCGCCCCTGCCCTCGGCCTGGCTCGCGAGGCCTGGTGGGCGTGGGGAGGGGGTCGGCCTGAGCGTCCTGAGGGGAAACGGGGCAAGGGAGGCGCAGGGTCCGGCTGCAGCGTCAGCGCCCCTCCTCCCGACTGCGGGGAAAGCGGCTGAAAACTCCTCCCGAGGCGCGCAGGCCCCTTATTCAGCCGCGTCCCTCTGCGCTCCTTCCTCCCTGAGCTAAAGTACCGGGGGGAGGGGACAGGGCGGGGGACTGGCGCAGGTAATGGGGAACATCAAAAGGTGATTGTTAACTAAGGAAAACCAGCTCTCCCAAGGTGAGGAATGTGGCGCTTTTCTTGGCCTGGGCTCACTGAAATCCTTCCTTTGATATGCACCTCCGCTCTCTGGGGCCTGCATTCTGTATTTGCATATCCTGAGTGCCTCAGGGCCCGCCGGCTCACATTGGAGGGCTGCAAGTGCTGAAGACTGTGACATCCTTTGTTTACTGATAGGGCAAGAAATATTCCATTTCTCACAGGCTTGAGGGGCAGACAGTGAAAAAAAGTCAGAGAATCTCACTCGGCTTGTACTTTGGTTTACATATAGATAATATTTATACTTAACTGTGCTAATAGATGTTCTCAAGTCCAATCAACTTGTACTACTGCCCTCTATGTATCAATTTCATCAATATCATAAGATAAATGCCTATAGAATTGACTTAATCCATTTAAATAGGATAATGATTTTTAAAGGAAACATAATAGAAATATAACAACAAAACCTTTACCACTAAAGGCTGGGTCTCGAACAACCTAAATAAATGTTCCATTGTTAAAATATTGAAAGATGTAGTCAATAGAAATATCAACAAAAACGACAAATAATAAGGGTAGCAGAATGTTGAAATGGTCTATCTTTATCATTAAAGTGGCAGAGAATCATTTATTAGTAGGCACTGGGGGCAGAAGATGCCTGATTTTATATCTGTGTCATACTTGTGCAGTTGTTTCAACAAGTAACTTAAAGACAAAATGGAAAAACAAGGAGGTTTGTGCCTGAGATCATGTTGATGTGAAACCAGGGATGGCCACCTTGTGCCAGGTGAGTTAAGTTTACCTGGAAGGTAGACCGCAGAGCTCCTGGGAAGCAAGGGTTGGAATTTTTCTGCTGGGTGCCCCTTAGGTTCTGTGACTTGACTGAGTGACTGACTGTGAGTCATGTTTCGGGAAAGACCTGATCACAGGAAAAGGGTGGGAATAGAGTGCTTTGGGGAGCAGCTAACAACATTCATCACAGCTCACGGCCTGAATGAATTTTAAAGAAACAGGAAAACAAATGCTTCTTATGGAATCAGAGAATGTGAGGGCTGGACAGTCCCAGAAAATGAGGAACACCCATCCCATTTTCCAGATGAGAAAACAGAGGTCCAGCAAGGTGAAATCCCTCACCCAAGTTGCACCCGTCTCTCCTCCCCACTACGTGGTTCATGAAAGCAGGACTCTTCCTGTCTTGATCACTGCTGAACCCCAAAAAGGGCCAGGCATCTAGCAGCTGCTCCAAAAATTTGGGTTGACTGTAGGAACAATGCTATTTCTTTCTTTCTCACTCTTATTCAGGATTGTGCCAAGAACTCCCCAGGTTGCAATGTAATTCGATAAATGTAAATATTAATTGAGTTTTGTTGTGATGAGGACTTAAGCTTTGAAGGTAACAGACTTGGTTCAGATCTTGGTTCTGCCACTCCATAGCTGTTTGGCTTTGGGAAAATTACTAAACCTCTCTGAGATTATTTCCTCCTTTGTAAAGTGGGGATAAATCTATCTGAGCCAGCAGATCACCTGCATGAGAGATGTGCACTAAATATTGGTCTTTCTCACTCTCCTACGCCATCTCTCTGTTCTTCCCAGAGAAGCTGCACAGAAGGATATAGTACTTTTTAAAAATAGTTAACTAATTAATTAATTAATTTGTTTTTGGCTGCGTTGGGTCTTCGTTGCTATGCACAGGCTTTCTCTAGTTGCCGCAAGCGGGGGCTACTCTTTGTTGCGGTGCGCGGGCTTCTCATTGCGGTGGCTTCTCTTGCTAGCCTTAACCCCAATGCTAGCCTTAACCCTGGCTCTCACAACATGAATTCCTCTTCCCATATCTTATCCACTAATTAATATAAATGTCGGCATATTATTTCTATTAGCCATATCACACCTAGCCATTTATTCCATCCTCAGATCTGGATGAACTTCACATTCAGAATACTCACTCACTGGAGCTCTAGGAACAGTAGCACAGACAATCATCTCATATGAAGTAATGTAGCAGTTATTCTATTTTTAGTCTTACTGATAAATGGATCATTTACACTTTCAACAGTAATTATTACACAAGAACACCTATGAGTAATTTTCTCCTGACCCCTACCCAGAATTTGATTATCTCTGCAGTAGCAGAAATCCAGTGAAGCCCCACTTGATTTAACAGAAGTAGCATCAAAACCTGTATATGTCTTCAATGTAGAAAATGTAGCAGGCCCATTCACCCCGTCCCTCCTAGAGAATATGTCAATTTCCCTATCATAAACATTTCCACAGCAATCTATTTTTAGGAGCATTCGACAATCCCTAGGTGCCAGAATTATATACAGCCCAAGTCATCATTAAAACACATCTAACAATCTCCTTTCTATGAATTTGAGCCTCCTACCTACAATTTTGATATGATCAACGCATACATCTCTTATAAATTTTTTTTTTTTACGATTAACATTAACCCTATGTATATGAGAGTTTTCACTACTTGTCATCATACCAGGCAACCCACCACAAATTTAAGAAATATGTCTGACAAAAGAGTTACTTTGATAGAGTAAATCATAGAGGTTTCAATGCTCTTATTCCTGGAATTGAATTCTTCCTAATAATTTTACATTCTCCATGCTACCTACCACATTACACCACATGCTATATAGTAAAGTTCTCTAAGTAAGCTTCAGGCCCATACCCCCAAAATATTTTTGTATATCCTTCCTGTGCTGATAAACTCTCATTGTTTTTACCATCATTCTACTGACCGTTTTCTCAGGAAATATAATTGTATAACAAGCTCACACTGGTTAATGGTATCCCCATTCTAATAAAAAACATGAACCCATAAGCTACAGAAGCATCCAACAAATATTTCCTAAAACAGTCCACCACATCAATACTACTTATAATGGCTATTATCATTAATCTAATATACTCTGGTCAAAGAGCACCATGAATAACAAAAATCTTTAATCCAGCAGCATCCACCCTCATGACAATCGCCCTTGTCACAAAAGTAGGACTTTCCCCATTTCACTTCTGAGTGCCTGAAGTCACACAAGGCATCCCATGAACAGCAGACCTGATGCTATCAGCATGACAAAATTGCACCCCTATCAGTTTTATACCACATGTCACCATCCATCAACCTAAATATACTATTAATCATAGTGATATTATAAATCATAGCTGGAGGCTGAGGCAGACTTCGCCATACTCACCTGGAAAATATTACACCCTCCTCATCAATTGCCCATATAGGATGGATAACAGCTATTATAATGTATATTCAGATTATAACAATCCTAAACATACTAATTTATATCATAACAACACTATCTTCTTCTTATTTATGCCCAGATCATGTACTACAAGAGTATCATTATCACACACATGAGATAAAACACCTCCCATCACAATCATTTTCCTCACCATTATAGTATCATTAGGACATCGACCATCACTATCAGGGTTTCTACCCAAATGAATAATTATCCAAGAGATAACAAAAACGACAACATCATTCTACCAACACTAATAGCCATCATAGCAGGCCTCAGCATATATTTCTACTTGCAGCTAACATACTCCACATCACTAACTATATTCCTTTCATTAAACAACACAAACACAAACCAATTTGAACATACAAAGAAATAACCTTCCTATCATAACCAATCATAATACCCACACGATTACAACACACAACACCCATTCTATCGGTGCTGGACTAGGAATTTAGGTTAGTTCAGACCAAGAGCTTTCAAAACCCTAAACAAGTGAAATTTACTTAATTCCTAAAAATAAGGATTGCAAGACTTTATCCTACATCAATTGAATGTAAAGCAAACACTGTATTTAATCCAAATCTTTACGAGATTGATGAGTTTTAACCCCAGGAAACTTTAGTTAACAGGCGAATCCTCTAGTCAACTGGCTTCAGTCTACTTCTCCTTCATTTGAGAAAGAAAAAAAGAAAAAAAAAAAAAAGGCAGGAAAATCACTGGCAGAATTGAAGCTGCTTCTCTGAAGTTACAATTCAATTTGTTGATTCACCACAGGGTTTGCCAGAAAGAGGGCTCAATCTCTGTCTTTAGATTTACAGTCTAATGCTAACTCAGTCATTTTACCTCTGTTCATACACTGCTGATTATTTTCAACAAATCACAAAGATATCGGCATTTTATATTTACTATTTGGTGCTTGAGCTGGAGTAGCAGGCAGCACCTTAATTGTATTAATCCAGGCTGAGCTATGCTGACCTGGACCGCTACTTGGAGATGCCCAAATCTGTAAGGTAGTCATAGCAGTCCCTGCACTTGTAATAATTGTCTTTATAGCTGTACCCGTTATGATTGCAGGCTTTGAAAACTGACTTGGGCCACTAATAACTCAGACACCTGAAGTAGCATTTCCCCCAATAAATCATATAAACTTTTGACTACTTCCCCCATCATTCTTACTCCTACTCATATCACCAATAGTAGAAGCTGGTTCTGGTACCAGTGGAACCGTGTATTCAGCTCTAGCCTGCAATCTGGCCCATGCAGGAGCCTCTGTCGACCTAACTGTTTTCTCCTTACATTTAGCAGGTGTCTCCTCAATTCTTGGTATTATTACTTTTATTACTATAGTCTTTAATACAAAAGCAGCAGTCATATCCCAATACCAAACACCATTATTTGTTTAATCTTCCCCAACTATAGCCATATTACTATAATTACCAATCTCAGTCCAAGCAGCCAGAATTGCCATGCTGTTAAGAGATAGAAATCTAAACACTACTTTCTTTGACCCTGCAGGAGGAGACCGAATCCTATACCAACACCTATTTTGATACTTTGCTCACCCTGAAGTCTGTATTCATGGCCTAACAGGGTTTGTTATAAACTCACATATCACTGCATACTATTTAGGACAAAAATTGCCTTTCAGCTATCTGGGAATAGTATGAGTCATGTCCACTGGTTTTTTAGGAGTTCTCTTGTGGGCCCATCATATGTTTACCATAGGGATAGCTGTGGACTCAGGAGCATACTTTGCATCAGCTACCGTAATTACTTCTATCCCTACAGGAGTAAAAGTATCTAGCTGATTAGCAACTCTTTATTTAATTTTTCTTTTTCTTTTCTTTTTTTTTTTTTTTTGGCTGAGTTGGGTCTTGGTTGCTGCGCATGGGCTTTCTCTGGTTGCGCTGAGCGGCAGCTACTCTTCGTTGCAGTGTGCGGCCCTATCATTGCAGTGGCTTCTCTTGTTGCAGAGCACGGCCTCTAGGCGCGTGGGCTTCAGTGGTTGTGGCTTGCGGGCTCTAGAGGACAGGCTCAGTAGTTGTGGCACACGGGCTTTTTGCTCCGCGGCATGCGGAATCTTCCCAGACAAGGGCTCGAACCCGTGTCCCCTGCATTGGCAGGCGAATTCTTAACCACTGTGTCACCAGGGAAGTCCCTGGTTAGCAACTGTTCACGGAGGTAATACTATATGACCTCCCACTATATTATGAGTTTTAGGCTTTAGTTTTTCTTTTTACAGTAGGTGGTTTGACAGGAATCATCTTAGCCAACTCATCCCCAGACATTGTCCTCCAGGATACATACTATGTAGTAGCACACTTCCATGACCTAATGTCCATGGGAGCAGTCTTCACTATTATAGGAGGCTTCCTACACTGATTCCCACTATTCTCAGGTTATACAGTTAACTCAGCATGAGCAAAAATTCACTTCACAAGTATATTTGTAGTAGTAAATATGACTTCCTGCAGCACTTTCGTGGCCTCTCAGGGATGTCACTACGTTAGTCTGTGTACCCTGAGGCACACACAACATGAAATATTTTGTCTTTAGGCTCATTCATCTCAGTAGCAGCAGTAATGCTAATAATCTTCATACTTTGAAAAGCACTTGTGTCTAAACAAGAAGTCTTAGCAGTGGAAATTGCTACTCCTAACCTAGAATGGTTACACGGATGTCCTCCACCATATCCTATGTTTCAAGATCCTACCTATGTAAATGTAAAATAAGGAAGGACTCAAGTCCTTTTCAACCAGTTTCAAGCCAACACCATAACAATTATGTCTTCCTCAATAAATGAGATAAAAGTAAAAAGTGATGTAGCTTTGTCAAAGTTAAATGATAGGCTAAAATCCTGTATATCACTAAGGCATATCAATTTCATCTAGGCTCTCAAGATACAACATCACCGATTATGGAAGAACTTTTACATTTTCTTCATCACACATTAATAGTGATTTTTAAAATAAGTTCTCTAGTCCTCTATATCATTTCACTAATATTGACATCTAAACTCATATGCATACAATAGATGCACAGGTAGAGAAAATGTGAACAATTTACTAGCTATTATTGTAATCTTAATTGCCCTATCATCATTGTGAATCCTTTACATGATACATGAAATCAATAACTCTTCCCAAACCATAAAATACTATGGGTCAGTAATGATACTGAAGCTACAAATACACAGATTATGAAGATTTAAATGTTGACTCCTCTGTAATCCCCACATCAGAGCTAAAACCAGGAGAATAATGACTAATAGAAGTCAACAACCGAGTAGTTAGGGATAGTCATTGAATATTAGTTTCATCTGAAATTGTTGTACACTCCGGAGTTGTTCCTTCTCAGGCCTAAAAAGAGCTGCTATCCCAGGACGCCTAACTTAAAGAATCCTAATATCAACAGGACCAGGCCTATGTTGTGGACAAGAGAGCTCGTTTTCCTGAGTTCAAAGACAGGACAGAGGGATATGGCTGAAGATATGGGGTGAATCTGGAGCCCATGGGGATGCACTCTCCAAGCTCCAGTATAGGAATGGGGCCTCTAGGGTCCCAGGCCACCCACCACGCCCTCTCGAGCAGGATCTGGGCAACATTCCCTGTCAGTGATGAGGCAGCCCTAGCACTTGTCACGCCCCGATGTCGTGTCCTATGTGGGCCCCATGCTCTTGGCACCACACCCCAAACTCTGCAGGTCCATGCTACAGGGTCCTTCATGCCTCAGGAGTAGAGACCACACAGCAAGCAGTTCCCTCCCCAACCAGCAGGAGGAGGGGAGGAGAGCAGGGGCACCAGCGGACTCTCACTCAGACAACAACACCCCAGCGGTGCCAGCGGGGACAGTGATGATGCAGATGAGGCACAGACCAAGAGATGGGACCAGAGGACCCAAAAGGCAGCTGGTCAGGTCCTGGCTCACCTGCACCCCGGACACCTTTGTCCCGCATACACCCCCTTCCTCATACACCCTCTCGTTAAATGCAGATTCTTCAGATGCAGACAGGCAGAGCTTCAGACTGAAAGTCAGCTCTTCCAAAATGACCCGTCAGCAAACACTGCAGGATTCCACTCCAGTGGGTGCCCTGGAGTCGACAACTCAGGGCCTGAAGTGGATATCGGTGCCAGGGGCAGTGGGAGGGAATGGGGAATGAGACTTTCATGGTTGTGGAATTTTGGTTTTGCAAGATGAAAAGTTCTAGGGATGGTGGTGATGGCTCCACGAGAAAGTGAATATATCTGATGCCTCAGAAACGTGCACTTAAAATGGTGATGATGGTAAAGGGTATGTGACGTGTGTTTTATTTCACTTAAAATAAATTCTTAAAATAATGTCTTGTTAATTGGGCTTCCATTTCGACTCCCCTTCGTCACAAATGTCGGAGGCCCAGACACAGTCCCCTACCTTAGGGGCCATCACGGTACCCTCACAGAGCACGTGGGAGACCATTCTTAGGGGGGGCTAGTCTGTGCTCACCTGACCTCTGTCCAGGGGGACCCAGGCAGTGGTGACCCCCATAGATTAGACATATGATATGCTATAGTATTAATATGATACCACCAAGTGTTGTCACTCACCGGAACACAGAGCAGCAACCCACTCAAACATGCCTGACCTCATATGATTGTGACAAGATTAAGAGAAGAAAAGGAGCCACAGGTTCATCAGGACAACACCCTTAATGCAGAGGTTGGAAATCTCAAAGGGGACAGGACACACTGCAGGCAAAGAGCGCATATGCGGTCTCCCCATACATGTGATCCTGACGCATGCAGGTATGGTGAGACCCACACAGTCCCCGCACCCTATACCTGGGGCCACACATCCACACTCACCAGGGTGACCCACCTCCCCAGACCCCTCCACCTGGGTCACATGTCCACAGTCCCAGGGTGACCTCACCTCCCCAGACCCTGCACCTGGGGTCACACGTCCCCTTGGTCAGGACACCATGGCTCTGCAGGGGGCTCCCCCAATGTGGAAACAAGCTGGGTCCCTGGGACCTCCTGGGATGGGAAAAAGTGTCAGGTGGGTCTCCTTTCCCCACACTTGTCCCAGAGGAGTCCTCCTCTTCTCACTTTGGTTCTGTGTGATTTTAACTGTTTTTAAAGCTTTCATACTAGAGTTGAACACACGACCCTGGTGCTGGCATGCTCAGTCCTTTCTCGTCTCACTTACACGTTGAGAAAACTCACAGGACAGCAGGGCTGAAAGCCGAGGGGCAGCTCTGGACTCTGCTGAGTAGGGACGGTAGACTGGAGGGAGAGCTCCGCAGCAGCCTCAGCTCTCACCCATCGGCCTTTTGCCCGATCTGCGTGCCCTGCAATCAATTCACCAGCTAAACCTGCTTCCCTATGCACCATGCACGTGCTGGTAAATTGGAATTATTGCCAGGTAGTCCTCCTGAGGATTCTCCATGAGCCCCAGGGAAGGTGAACCTTGCAGGGATTAAGACTAAGGCCCCGACCATAGCACTGACCCTTGGCAGGACCAGGTCACCACACTCAGAAGAGAGGCTGTTACGTAGACAAGCCCACCTCAGCTCCAGACCCCAGACATCTAAGCACTGACATTCAGATGCAGGCACGGAGCTTCCCAGTACTGAGGCCAGGCCGGGTCTCTACCCAGGTCCCCATAGTCCTAGCGTACACAGAACATGGTCAGGTCTAAATCTTCTTATTATAGACAACGCATGGTCAGCTCTAAACATAATCAGGAGACAGGACATGCAGAGGTCGAAGTCTGCCATGTAGACACAACTTGATCATGTTTAAACTAGCTTAGGGCTGATCTCATAGGAGGTACAGATCACACACATGGGTCTCTCATCTTTGGACACCCACATCAGGAAACTGAACAAAATCTTTGTCATTAAACATTTCAACAGGCAAAACAGAAATGTCCCCAGTTTCTCTGGCCACCTGATGGTCAGGATCCACGGGCGAGCCACGAACTTCTTAGCGTGCAGCCCAGTCTGCTGCCAGGACAGACAAGAAGTGGCCTGACTCCAGCCTCCCAGGCTTCCAGAAGGAGGCGGCCACACTGGAAGCCCAGGCAGGAGAGTCCTGCATGGTCCGGGCCAGGAGATCCGGTCTGTCCATTCGGCTGTCCGATTCCGGGCGGGGCGCTCAGGGCCGCTGAGAGCCCTGCACTCAGGTCCTGCTTCCCTGCAGCGTGTGCGTGTGCGTGTGCGTGTGCGTGTGTGTGTGTGTGTAGAGGGGGCGGTGGCTGACGGCTCCCATGGCTCCCGTCCCGGGCACCGCGCTGTCTTCGAGGGGAGGCACGGGGAGAGGTAGGGGCACAGAAGCCGTTGGAGAGGAGAACCCACCGCGGAACTCCTTGCACACTGGCTCGCCCCACCCGGAGACCCGCCTGCCCATCGTGGGCCGCATGTCGCCCCCCAGCCCCCCACCCCCGAGGGCTGGGTGCCTGCTCTTTCAACAGCACAGGGTCTCACATGAAGGAGACCCAGTGGGGACTGTCACCCCCCCCCCACTCCTGATGCTGTGTTTGGGGAGAATGAACCCCCTTGACTGGGCGATGGGACCCTGTGTGGAAAGAGGTGGCGGCCCCATCCAAGTCGGGGCCAGGCTGAGAGATGGGAACACAGGAGCCAAGTGCAGGGCCTGGAGGCCAGGCCAACAGGAGGGGCACCCCCAGCCTTGGCCGGGCTCTCCAACGGTGACATTGTTGCTTTAGGGGACCTGGGGCAGGCGACTGAATGTAATGGGAGTCTAAACTGGACCCTGAATGGGGCTTAAAGAAGGTGTGAAGGATGTTACTGAGACAGTGACAGTCACTGGAAGACAAACTCTGTGTCAGGATAACCTGCTCCATCCATTTAAATCCCTGAGATCTGTGACCATTACGTGGCTACGCAGGATTGTTAGAGCAGCTGCGTGCGGATATATCTTGGGCACAATTCAGTCTGCAGCCAACTTGCAAGTGGTTCCAGCAAACACACAGGTGTGCGCACAGGCAGGCACAGCACACACACAAACATATGCACGTGCACAGCACAAATATATTCACACACTAGCATGAGAACACACATGCACGCATATGCCCATGCACACACTAATGTGTGCAAGTGCACATACCTATGCACATGCACAGCATATGTATGCAAACAGGCACATGCACACGCATAGCACACACACAGGGAATAAAGTGAATCCGTAAAGCTTTAATTCCTGAACACAAGTGAAGCTGACATGTATTTTTCCCTTTTCTTAGCCTTGATGTTTTCCACAACAAAAAGTTTAAGAAAAAAGTTAATGGCAAATGACTTTTGATTCATAGGACTTTCTGATGTTATTCCACAAATATTATGACAGGAGAAATGAATGTAGATATTACATGTGTCCACTAATGGATGAATGGAGAAGAAAAACACGGTCCGTCAATACAAGGGGATGCTATTCAGCCTAAAAAGGAAGGCAATTCTGACACAGGCTGCAGCAGGGATGAACCTTGAGGGCATTATGCTCAGTGATGTAAGCTAGACACAAAAAAACAAACAGTGCTTGATCCACTCATACAAGGCCCCTAGAGCAGTCGGAAACATAGAGACATAAAGTAGGATGTTGAGTGCCAGGGGCTGAGGGAGGGACAATGGGGAGTGAGTGTTTAATGGGGACTGTTTCAATTTTGCAAGATGAAAAAGTTCTGGAGGATGATGGTGGTCAGGTTTGCACAACAGTGTGAATTACTTCTCGACCCTGAAATGTGCACTTAAAAATGGTTAAGATAGTAAATTTTGTGTTATGTATATCTGACCACAATTTTTAAAACTTTTTTAAAAAAACAACAGGAAATAGTCCATGAATACCACAAGATGCACAACTTCACTAACAACAGAGGGATTAAAGCCATAAGAAAAATACTGTGCATACACCTACCAGAATGGCAGACATGAAAGACATAGTATCAAATATCAGCAGGATGTGGAGCAATGGAAAGCCTGGTACGCAACGGGGGGATGCAACCACTTCTGAAACAATCGGGCCTCAGATAGCGAAGTCCCTGCACAGAGACCCACAGTGCTCCTCCCAGTTGAACACAAACCCACCAGCCCTGCACCAGGACACACGGACATGGACTCGCAGCCACAGGAGCCAAACCTGAAAGAACCTGAAGGCCATCACAGGCGGATGCAGAAATGAACCATGCACGCCCCTATGAAGGAATATTCCACAGCAATGGAGTACATTTTGTTTAAAGGTAGTAAAACTAGGGCTTCCCTGGTGGCGCAGTGGTTGGGAATCTGCCTGCTAATGCAGGGGACACGGGTTCGCGCCCTGGTCTGGGAAGATCCCACATGCCACGGAGCAAGTAGGCCCGTGAGCCACAACTACTGAGCCTGCGCGTCTGGAGCCTGTGCTCCGCAACAAAAGAGGCCACAATAGTGAGAGGTCCGCGCACCGCGATGAAGAGTAGCCCCCGCTTGCCACAACTACAGGAAGCCCTAGCACAGAAAGGAAGACCCAACATAGTAATCAATCAATCAATAAATAAATCTTTAAAAAAAAATAAAGAGGACTATTAAAAAAAAAAAAAAAGGTACTAAAACTATAAAAATTATTTTTTGAAAAAAACTATATTTACAAGATGAAAGAATCTATAATTCTGGCACCTAGGGATTGTCGAATGCTCCTAAAAATAGATTGCTGTGGAAATGTTTATGATAGGGAAATTGACATATTCTCTAGGAGGGACGGGGTGAATGGGCCTGCTACGTTTTCTACACTGAAGACATATACAGGTTTTGATGCTACTTCTGTTAAATCAAGTGGGGCTTCATTGGATTTCTGCTACTGCGGAGATAATCAAATTCTGGGTAGGGGTCAGGAGAAAATTAGTCATAGGTGTTCTTGTGTAATAATTACTGTTGAAAGTGTAAATGATCCATTTATCCATAAGACTGAGAATAGAATAACTGCTACATTACTTCATATGAGATGATTGTCTGTGCTATTGTTCCTAGAGCTCCAGTGAGTGAGTATTTTGAATGTGAAGTTCATCCAGATCTGAGGATGGAATAAATGGCTAGGTGTGATATGGCTAATAGAAATAATATGCCTACATTTATACTAATTAGTGGATAAGATATGGGAAGAGGAATTCATGTTGTGAGAGCCAGGGTTAAGGCTAGCATTGGGGCAATAATATATAAATTGATGATGTTGATGGACATAGTGGTTCTTTAATAAGTAATTTGAATGCCTCAGCAATGGGTTGTAATCATCCATGGGGGCTGATGATTTTTGGCCCTTTCTGGATTTGTATATAGCCTAGGATTTTCCATTTAGTTAATATGAGGAATGCTATGGTGAATTAAATTGGGTAATTTGTGAAAGAATGTTGATTATAAACATATTCTTAGGAAGAGGACTTGAACCAGTGCAGAAAAAGTTTCAGTGTTACATAATTACCGGGCTCTGCCCGCGTAACGAACCCTGTTCTACAGTAGGGTATGTATAAATTAATTGAATGTAGATTATATCATCATTTACTTTGAAGACATTTTGTAAAGTAAGCCGTATTGCTCTTGTCCTTTCTTTCATACTGGAAGAAATCTGCAATAGACAGAAACCAACCAGGATGACTCCAGTCTGAACTCAGATCACGTGAGACTTTAATCCTTGAACAAACAGACAATTAAGAGCAGTTATACCATTGAAATGTCGTGATCCAGCATCAAGGTCATAAACCATATTGCCCATATGAACTCCAGAATACAATTACACTGTTATCCCTAGTAAAACTTGTTCCATTGATCAGTGTTTTAGAAGAACAGGTGATAAAGCATTTTGACTAGCTGGCCTAAATTTTAATCACTCAGAAGTGGTTTTATTCTCCAAAAAATAAATGGCGCACGGGCTCAAGACACACCGGCTTCAGTCGTTGTGGCGTGCAGACTCAGTAGTTGTGGCCCACTGGCTTAGTTGTTCCGTGGCACGTGAGATCTTCCCGGGCCGGGGATCGAACCGGGTGCCCTGCATGGGCAGGCGAATTCTTAATCACTGCATCACCAGGGAAGTCCCCTTTTAATAAGTCCCCTTTTAAAGGGAGAATCGCAGTCTCCCTTTTAATATACCTTAAGCCCAAAGAATCCATGGAAAATGGTTACAGAAAATAAGACAATAAAATATTGTAAGGACTATAACAGAAGCATATAGTACACAGTTCATATAGACACATCCCAAGAAGTTACAAAGTATATTAAAAGGGAGGCTGCAATTTTAAAAGAATAAGAAAATTTATACCCACAAACTCCCAATCTTTCCTGAAACGTTGCAATCTGAAACCCTATTGTAGGAAGCAGAAGATTTCAGGAGACATTCTACAAATGAAGGACTCCAAACCCTGTGGTTGGATAAGGAATTCTGGAAGGAAGGTATCCTCACCCAAGGAGAGCAGATTCCTATACTTCTCTAACATCACATCCCTGTACAATTCCCATTGATCTTGGTCCAGGCATTCTCACTCCTCTTGAGAGAAATCTATGGCCACATCCTGGAATGTCAGCAGTCCCTGAAATTAAAAGTACACATGCCATGTGGCCACGGGAAGAGTTCATAATGTGACCCAAGAAGAAAAGAGCAAGTTAAGAGAACTGCTTTTAATTTAGAAGAGTGTCTTCAATTATCCACTAATATATACACACATATATATATATATATATGTATATATACATATATATATATATATATATATATATATATATATATATATTTACAAAGTAACTTTCTCTACCTTATTTCTAAGTACAAGAAAAGAGTATGGCATGTGATCCACAAAACCAGTATAGAGACTATACTTGTCTGGAAAAGAAATGATAAAATGATGGTTTCAACACAGGCATATGCATTTTTGAGTGTTTTATTTATATCAAACTGGATAAAATGTGTGTATTTCTCATACAGAAAAGACATGTCGAGGTAGAAATGTACCTTTCAACTATTCATGGGTACACAAGTACACTGGGGAGATTGTAAAAGTGCAGATTGTGATTCAGTAGGTCCGGTGGGCCTGAGTTCTATTTTTTTAACAAGCTCATTTTTAACTAGTGATGCCACAGTCTCTGATTCATTAACCACAACTGTGAATATCAGAGACATCATTAGAAAGGTAAAAATTCATATTTAATTTTGAACTTAAAGTGTTGTATGGATTTTACACCTTTAATAGAATAGTGAGCACAGCAGCAACAATCATTTGTGAATATTTACTATAGACTGTGTATCTTTCTAACTTTTTCGTGTAGGATTCCAGGAAAAAGACCTGGGCTGCGGCCACAGAGGGCGTGGCCCCCAGGCCGGGCCGCCCCTCAAGGGCCCCCGACGGGGCCCTGCGCTCCTGGCGGCTCCCTCCCCCGCCGCCGCGCTCCCTCCCGGAAGGCCTCGGGGCAGAGCGGTCCCACCCACTGCGCGCTGAACAGAGCCCGCGTTTCCTCAGAGCTGGAACTCCCGGCTCGGGCGGGGTCTCTTCCCTCCGCCTTCACGGAACTGCCCCGGAGCCCGAGGGGAGGGCGACCTCACTGAGGCTGCCGGCTCTGGAGGTGCCCCGGCGGCCGAAGCCGTGACAGTCGCGGGGACGGCGGGCCGGGTAAGTGGGCGCCGGCCCTCCGCCTGGTCCGGTGCCCGGGCGGCAGCACAAGACCAGCTTCTGAGGGGCAGGGGTTCGCTGCCACCCGCCGCTGCTGTGCAGAAAGAGCGGCCTCCAGCGTCTGGTCCCCGGGAACTTCGGTCCCTCCTCTCGCCCCTGCCCTCGGCCTGGCTCGCGAGGCCTGGTGGGCGTGGGGAGGGGGTCGGCCTGAGCGTCCTGAGGGGAAACGGGGCAAGGGAGGCGCAGGGTCCGGCTGCAGCGTCAGCGCCCCTCCTCCCGACTGCGGGGAAAGCGGCTGAAAACTCCTCCCGAGGCGCGCAGGCCCCTTATTCAGCCGCGTCCCTCTGCGCTCCTTCCTCCCTGAGCTAAAGTACCGGGGGGAGGGGACAGGGCGGGGGACTGGCGCAGGTAATGGGGAACATCAAAAGGTGATTGTTAACTAAGGAAAACCAGCTCTCCCAAGGTGAGGAATGTGGCGCTTTTCTTGGCCTGGGCTCACTGAAATCCTTCCTTTGATATGCACCTCCGCTCTCTGGGGCCTGCATTCTGTATTTGCATATCCTGAGTGCCTCAGGGCCCGCCGGCTCACATTGGAGGGCTGCAAGTGCTGAAGACTGTGACATCCTTTGTTTACTGATAGGGCAAGAAATATTCCATTTCTCACAGGCTTGAGGGGCAGACAGTGAAAAAAAGTCAGAGAATCTCACTCGGCTTGTACTTTGGTTTACATATAGATAATATTTATACTTAACTGTGCTAATAGATGTTCTCAAGTCCAATCAACTTGTACTACTGCCCTCTATGTATCAATTTCATCAATATCATAAGATAAATGCCTATAGAATTGACTTAATCCATTTAAATAGGATAATGATTTTTAAAGGAAACATAATAGAAATATAACAACAAAACCTTTACCACTAAAGGCTGGGTCTCGAACAACCTAAATAAATGTTCCTTTGTTAAAATATTGAAAGATGTAGTCAATAGAAATATCAAGAAAAATGACAAATAATAAGGGTAGCAGAATGTTGAAATGTTCTATCTTTATTATTAAAGTGGCAGAAAATCATTTATTAGTAGGCACTGGGGGTAGAAGATGCCTGATTTTATATCTGTGTCATATTTGTGCAGTTGTTTCAACAAGTAACTTAAAGACAAAATGGAAAAACAAGGAGGTTTGTGCCTGAGATCATGTTGATGTGAAACCAGGGATGGCCACCTTGTGCCAGGTGAGTTAAGTTTACCTGGCAGGTAGACCGCAGAGCTCCTGGGATGCAAGGGTTGGAATTTTTCTGCTGGGTGCCCCTTAGGTTCTGTGACTTGACTGACTGTGAGTCATGTTTCGGGAAAGACCTGATCACAGGAAAAGGGTGGGAATAGAGTGCTTTGGGGAGCAGCTAACAACATTCATCACAGCTCACGGCCTGAATGAATTTTAAAGAAACAGGAAAACAAATGCTTCTTATGGAATCAGAGAATGTGAGGGCTGGACAGTCCCAGAAAATGAGGAACACCCATCCCGTTTTCCAGATGAGAAAACAGAGGTCCAGCAAGGTGAAATCCCTCACCCAAGTTGCACCCATCTCTCCTCCCCACTACATGGTTCATGAAAGCAGGAGTCTTCCTGTCTTGATCACTGCTGAACCCCAAAAAGGGCCAGGCATCTAGCAGCTGCTCCAAAATTTGGGTTGACTATAGGAACAATGCTATTTCTTTCTTTCTCACTCTTTTTCAGGATTGCGCCAAGAACTCCCCAGGTTGCAATGTAATTCGATAAATGTAAATATTAATTGAGTTTTGTTGTGATGAGGACTTAAGGTTTGAAGGTAACAGACTTGGTTCAGATCTTGGTTCTGCCACTCCATAGCTGTTTGGCTTTGGGAAAATTACTAAACCTCTCTGAGACTATTTCCTCCTTTGTAAAGTGGGGATAAATCTATCTGAGCCAGCAGAGCACCTGCATGAGAGATTCGCACTAAATATTGGTCTTTCTCACTCTCCTACACCATCTCTCAGTTCTTCCCAGAGAAGCTGTACAGAAGGATACAGTACCTTTTTAAAATAGTTAACTAATTAATTAATTAATTTGTTTTTGGCTGCGTTGGGTCTTCGTTGCTATGCACAGGCTTTCTCTAGTTGCCGCAAGCGGGGGCTACTCTTTGTTGCGGTGCGCGGGCTTCTCATTGCGGTGGCTTCTCTTACTGCGCTTGTTGTGGAGCACCGGTTCTAGGCGCGCGGGCTTCAGTAGTTGTGGTCTGCAGGCTCAGTAGTTGTGGCCCATGGGCTTAGCTGCTCCGCGGCATGTGGGATCTTCCCTGACCAGGGCTCGAACTCATGTCCCCTGCCTTGGCAGGCAGATTCTTAACCACTGCGCCACCAGGGAAGTCCGATATAGTACTTTATAAAGAGGGGTTTGAATTTATTTCAGATTGTGTACATTTTTCTTGTAGAAAAGATTATTCCACTCTAGAAACATAAACACGCAAAACCACTCCAAATGCAGTATTCTATGGTTTAGATATTATCAGTCACATTTTATAAGTAATTGGGCAAATGCCAGAACACTAGGTACTGGGGCGTAAGAAGACTCAAATCTGGGGTGACCCCACTCCAATTTCAAGAGCAGGGTGTGCTTTTCAAATCCACGTTTCATCTGGTCTTTGTTTCTCATCCGTCCTCTGTGTCTGCCTTTCTCAAGAAGGCTCAGATCCTCGGCTTTCACACCCTCCCAGCTGGCTGTGCCCCAGCTCCCGGCCTGGAACCTCTGCGTGCCTGGGTGTGCCTGCTCACCCTGTGCATCACCAGCTTTGCCAGGGAGATGCTGTATCGTGCACTGCTTGTTGTACCCAGAGTACCTGGACCCTCCTGGTACATGAAGTGCACCCTCCTCACCAGGTGTGCAGCCCATCCCCTTACCTTATATCCTGCCTCTAAGCCAGGCTTGGGGGTGACTACAGTGCTGACTACAGCATTCAGCTGTGTGAGGTGCTGGGATCAAAGTGAAGTTCCCAACTTTTGAAGTGGCAGGCTTGAGGGGCACACAGTGATTTAAAGTCGGGTCACCTGACTTAAAGGGGGGACTGATTGATTTAAAGCCAAGGCAGCTGACTTAAAGCCTGCGTCCCTCAGCTGCAGGACGAGACCAACTTTGGCGGTGCACGGGTTTGCTCCAAGCCAGCACTGCTGTTCAGGAAGAGATTCCAGTAGCGCCTTAGTGCAGGGGGACTTGGTCCGTTGTCTTGCCCCTGCCCTCAGAGGGGGGCCACCTGCTCTTCTGGAGAATCAGGGAGGGGGAAGTGCAGAGTCCCGGCTGGAGTTGCGGCACCGCTTGTCTGATGGCAGGGAAAGGGGGACAGGGCTGTGTGGTGTCCTGGGGCTGGACTCACCAGGTCGACTCAGCCTCTCAGCCTCCTAACCTCCCCCCCCCACACACTCCACAAGAGTTTCCAATAATATGTAATTGCGCCTTAGGTTCTCGGTCTTCAAACTCATCCCCAGGCTCCCAGGTCCCTTGATTCAGCCAATTCCTCTGTGCTCTTTCTTCTATTAGATACAGTCCCAGAGGGAGGGGCTGGGGGATGGGACTGGAGGGATGCCGGCAGCACTGGCCTCAGCTGACTAAAGAGATCCGGGGCCTGCGCTATCACACATGTGCGAGGACCCTTAAGGCGGAATCGAGGGGGCCAGTTAGAGGCAGTCCTTGCTGCCTCAAGTGAGTATGTATCACCGTCGGGTGGGGAGCACGCTGACCCCTGAGAAGTACTGTTAGGAGGATGTGTTCCTCCCTCGGCTTCAAGGACGTGGGTGGGCTTCAGGGCTCCAGTTCCCCTCCAGGCCTCCAGGTCCGACTGCACCGCAGCGGCCTTGCAGACCCGCCTTCCTGTCCCAGAACTTGCCAGGCTCCAGGAAGAATCCAGACAGCAGAGATGGTGCCTGAGGGCTCCAGCTTGAAAAGTGCTGTCCCTGGGGACCCAACAGTGGAGGGAGGAAGGGTGAAGGGAGTGGGGGGGTGGGGTCGGGAGGGGTGGCTGCCCTGGGAGACGTTGAGAGAGAAATATCGCCCCCCCACACCCCCTGCCCCTGCAACTGACCCATTGATGCCATAGGATCTCAGGGCCTTTTAGTCAGAGATGCCTCTGCTTCTTTACTCCTGTGTTCAAAACTATGCAAAACCAACTCTTCATCCTCTTGCTGCCATGCCAGGACTTTTAAAGCACTGTTCTTTTGAAGCACTCGTTCCCTAAACTGCAGTTTGGAGCTGTCCCAGCTATTTAAAAGTGTTCTCCTTAAACTGAGACTAAATCCTACTCTTTTGGAAAAACGGCCTTCACTTCACCGGAGATCGTCTTTTCTGCCCATTCCTTCCTTCTACTGCCCTCTTAAGAACCCCTGTGCTCAAAGAGCTTGGTGATTTATTTTTTGCTTGATGTCAAAAAGAAACCTTCCCCATGCACCCCAAAAAGCTTTCCTGGAACATAGGTGTTTCACAACCATGACAGTGTTTTGCAGTTAGTATACACTGGGTAGAGTGCCTAGCAATCCCTCCAAGAGCCAGAGGTGAGCAGACCTTTACTTATTTGATTGGATGCCCTTCAAGTTTAGGAAGGTCCCATTCTTATGACCCAGCAGGTAAGACAGAGCCCTGGATGGTTGTGGCTGTGATTAGATAACTTCTGATGATTTTATTTCCCTTACTGAGCTGCTGCTTCTAGGTTAAATTCGTTTTATTACCTGTCCTTTTTTTTTTTTTTTTAATATTTTTATTTATTTATTTATTTATGTATGGCTGTGTTGTGTCTTCGTTTCTGTGCGAGGGCTTTCTCTAGTTGTGGCAAGCGGGGGCCACTCTTCATCGCGGTGTGCGGGCCTCTCACTATCACGGCCTCTCTTGTTGCGGAGCACAGACTCCAGATGCGCAGGCAGGCTCAGCAACTGTGGCTCACGGGCCCAGCCGCTCCGCGGCATGTGGGATCCTCCCAGACCAGGGATTGAACCCGTGTCCCCTGAATTGGCAGGCGGATTCTTAACCACTGCACAAGCAGGGAAGCCCTACCTGTCCATTTTTAAAGAAAGGCTGACAAAGTCACTGTAATAGGTCAGGAGTCTGAACTCAGGGTTGGTCAAAGGTACTCACAGGGAGGAAGGTGGATAAAAATAGGTGGATAAAATAGGAGGGTTGGCAAGTACAGCCAGGACACCCGTGTTCATCATGCATACTAATAAAGGCCAGAATCTCCTCATTTATCTCTGGTGGGAAGTTCTGATGGTTTCACAGGATCAAACTCAAATCATATTCAAACTAGGGGATTTCCCTGAGCATAAAAGGAAGTATCTGTCCCTAGCAGGAGTCGCTGCAGAGGAATAAAGACGTAGATGTAGAGAACGGACCTGAGGACACAGGGAGGGGGAAGGGTAAGCTGGGATGAAGTGAGAGAGTGGCATGGACATATATACACTACCAAAGGTGAAATAGATAGCTATTGGGAAGCAGCTGCATATAGCACAGGGAGATCAGCTCAGTGCTTTGTGACCACCTAGAGGGGTGGGATAGGGAAGGTGGGAGGGAGACACAAGAGGGAGAGGATATGGGGATATATGTATACGAATAGTTGATTCACTTTGTTATACAGCAGAAGCTAACACAACAAGGTAAAGCAATTATACTCCAATAAAGATGTTAACAACAACAACAACAACAACAACAACAAAACCCAAAATCTAAGTCAATCAAGCCAACGGAGACAATGTATGTGTTTACAGTTCAAGAAATCCACAAGGGAATCCTTTATTCTGTAGGCAATGAATGGTCCATTCGAAAAGGAAAAATCTTTCTAAAATGTTGTCTTTCCATTTATTGTTCAGAACATCATTTTTATACCTCTGCATTTCTTACTATTCAAAGCCAAGTCACGTGAGTTACAGGGAAGCAGCTGATGGATTTAAAGTTGGGTCACTTGATTTAAAAACCAGTGGCAGTTGATTGATTTAAATCCCGGTCATATGACATGAGGAGGGGGTGCTAAAAACTGCTTTTTCATCTCTGGCTCAGAATATCATATTTACCTTGGTTTTTCTTATGATTTAGAAAACTTGAGCTGTCTCTCCTTGGAATCATCAGGAGAAAAATACAGTATTTCAGGTTCATTCTTGAAACCAACTTCTCACGGTTAAGGTGTATTGGCTAAAAGATCTTCCTTCTTCAAGAGATTCCAAACCTCTGTAAGACACTTCATTGTAATTGGAGAAAAAAGAAGAATGAATTCAGGCCAGCAGCTGCAGGAGGCCAAGGCAGCCCCCAGGACTAGGGAAGGAGGAGGAGGAAGGGCTGAGAGTTGCCATTAGAGCAGACAACCTCCAGAGGGCGCTGAAGCACCGGCAGAGCCCACCTGCCACTCCCAGTTTGGCACTCCAGGGTCAGATTTGGGTTTGGAGATAGGGTTGCTGCAACCCCAAGGAGGTGAGCAGAGAGGAGGAGTTGATTACCGGTCTCCTCTGACTCTCTGACCCAAATTGCCTGGCTTCACAGGGGGGACAGGGTTTTGCTTTCAGCAAACTGATGGGGCACTTCCAGGCTGGTCGGGTTGCCCAGTGGCCCGACAGCCTGACAGGCTGAACTGCGGTGTGACCGCCCTTTGTTTCTCCAGAATCTGTGCATCAGGAGGTGCATGGGTGCGGGAGCCCATCCACCGCCCCTCCCCCCAAGGGGGATGGCACCTTCCCTGGCTGTACCCTATGATCACCAGGTACTTGAAATGAAGGCAAGTTTTTTGACTTCAAGGAAAAGCTCACATAACCATTTCTTCCTCATAATGTGTGGGATTTACTATAATGGAAGGACATTAGAAAGAACAGGTAGAAAACTCACCTGTTGGTCTCCATGTAGGAGTTTATTTTGCATGAAGCCCTCCTACGTGAGTAGATAGCAGAGGTTTATTTTTGTCCCCGTGTGTGTAGTTGTGGCAGAGGATGTAGGTATGGTGATTTGAAGCCCTCAAAGAAATATTCTCAGAACTCTCAAGATTTCTCTTGATCGGAACCGAAAGAGACCTGGAAAAGGAGGAAAAGAAAAGGAGGAGGGAGAACGAATGACTGTTTCTCAGTAAATTCACCTTCCTGGTTGATTGTTCTGTCTTCTCATTTCTTTTAACTTCTATGTGTGTCTAATGGAATAATGTAGAAAGGCTGATTTTTATGCTTTAAAAGATTTTACATCACAAAGAAACTAGAAGTGGCTAACAGAACTTATTCAAATCAATTTTGCATAGAGACTTTGATATTAAATTTGGATACTAAAATGGGTTTATCCCAATTTTCTCTTTCTTTTTGAGTGAATATTTGTAACATATTTTTGTAGATAATAATTTATCCTAGATACACAAAATTGTGAGAATGGGTACCATTTTTTACCACTTAAATGATTTCTTTTAAATAAATAGATTGTACACTTTAAATGCCAATGTTGTGTCTTACGTGTTGTTTTTTAATTCCTTGATTTCCAAAACTTGTGTTTATTTAATTGATTTCTATCTAATAATCTGTGTCTCGCCTTTATTGTTTCTTACTTTATATTTTATTGATCTATAGTTAATTTACATTATTATATTAGTTTCAGAGGTACAGCATAGTGATTCATAAATGTTTAGGTTCTTCTCCATTTATAGTTATTATAAAAGACTGGCTATATTCCCCATGCTACACAGTACATCACTGTAGATTATTGATTTTATACATAGTGGATTGTACCTCAAAATCTCCTACCACGATTTTGCTCCTCCACCCTATCTCTCCCTGCTGGTAACCACTAGTCTGTTCTTTAATCTGTGAGTCTGTTTTTTTGTTGTTATTGTATTCAATTTTTTAGATGCCACGTGTAAGTGATAACATAGCCATGCTTGTTTTCTCATACCATACCGTTCTTTTTTTCTCATAACATGTCATGCTTGTTTTCTCTGCGGCTTATTTTACTAAGCATAATACCCTCCAAATTCATCCATGTCCTTGCAAATGGCAAAATTTCATTTTTTGCTGAAGTCCTCATAAAAAAATCTTTTTTATCCACTAAGCTATTGAGGAACACTTAGTTTGACTCTATATCTTGGCTATGGCAAATAACACTGTTATGAACATTGGTGTGCAGTTATTTTTTTTTTGAAATAGTGTTTTTGTTTTCTTCTGATATACCCAACAGTGAAATTGCTGGATATTATGGTAGTTCTATTTTTAGTTTTTTGTGGAACCTCCATTCTGCTCTCCACAGTAGCTGCACTACTTCACATTCACATCAAGAGTGTACAAGAGTTTCCCTTTCTCCACATCCTCACTAACCTTTGTTATTTGTGATCTTTTGGATGACAGCCATTCTGACAAGACTGAGGTGATATATCTCATAGTTTTGATTTGCATTTTACTGCCGATTAGTTATGTTTAGCATCTTTGTGAGTTCTGGCTGTCTATATGTAGTTTTTCCTTGGAAAAAAATGTCTATTTGGGGCTTCTCATTTTTTTAAAAAAAGATTTTGGGTGTTTTTTTGATATTGAGTTGTATGTGCTGTTTCTGTAGTTTAGGTATGAACCCTTGCTTGGTCATCTTTTTTGATGTTAACCTCTTATCATGTGCAAATATTGTCTCTCCCTCAGCAGGTTGTCTTTTCATTTTGTCTTTGGTTTCCTTTGCTGTGCAAAATCTTTTAAGTTTAGTGAAGTCCCATTTGTTTATTTTTGCTTTTGTTTCATTTGCCTTAGTAGACTGAACCTAAAACTGTTGCTATCATTTATGTTGAAGAATGTTCTATATTTTCCTCTAGGGGTTTTATGGTTTCTGGTCCTACATTTAGGTCTTTATTCAGTTTTGCATTTATTTTATATATGGTGTGCTAAAATAATCTAATTTTATTCTTTTCCATGTAGCTGACCAGTTTTCCCAGTACCACTTATTGAAGAGACAGTTTTTTCTCCATATTGCCTGCTTTGTCATAAATCAATTAAATATAAGTGTGTGGGCTTATTTCTGGGATCTCTATTCTATTCCAGTGATCTTTGTGTCTGTTTTTGCTCTGGTACCTTTCTCTTTGATTACTGTCGCTTTGCAGTATAGTCTGAAGTCAAGGTGCGTGATGCCTCCAGCTGTGTTCTTTCTCAAGATTGTTTGGCTATTTGGGGTCTTTGTGTTTCTATACAAATTTTAAAATTACTTTTTCAAGTTCTGTGAAAATGCTTTGGTATTCTGATAGGGATTGCATTAAATCTGTAGATTGTCTTTGGTAGTATGGTTATTTTAACAGTATTAATTCTTCCAGTCGATGCACATGCTATATTTTTCCATCTTTTTGTGTTGTCTTCAACTTCTTTCACCAATGGCTGATAGATTTCTGAGCACATGTCTTTTACCTGCTTAGGTGTGTTTATTCCTAGGTATCTTATTCTTTTTGATGTCATTGCATATGGTATAGTTTTCTTAATTTTTCTTTCTGACAGCTTTGAGTTTTGTTTTTTCTTCTTTTTCTAATTCCTTCAGGTGTAATGTTAGGTTGTTTATTTGATATTTTTCTTGATTCCTAAGAATAAGCTTGTATCACTATAACTTCCCCCTGTGAACTGCGTTGGCTGTGTCCCATAGATTTTGGATCATTGTGTGTTCATTTTCATTTGTCTTGGGTATTTTTAGAATCCCTCTTTAATTTCTTCAGTGTTCCTTTCTTCCCCTTTTATTCCCTTCATCTGTGATGTGAGGACTATCTTTAATATTATGTTTGGATTTCTTTCAGTTTTGTTTATGTGTGTGTGTGTGTGTGTGAGTGTGTGTGTGTGTGTGTGTGATTATTTAAGTTGCTGAGCTCTTAATTTCACATGGACACTGAAAACCCTGCATTGTTACTCTGCTCCCCCACAGTTACTGAATTTGACCTTATATTTTACATCTACTTGTTTTGTGTGTCCCGTAACTTCTTATTGTGAATATAGATGATTTTATTACTGTTTTTTTTTTTCCCATCCTTCCTATTAGCTGTGTCCATGGTTGATTTACTACCTTTGTTGAATATTTGCCTTAACCAATGAGGTTTTTCCTTTAGTAAGTTTCCTTTCCTAATTTTTATATTTCAATCGTGACCTTTTCTTTTTCACTTAGAAAAGCCCCTTTAAGATTTCTCATAAAGCTGGTTTGGCGATGCTGAGCTCTTTTAGTTTTGCTTCTCTGTAAAACTTTAGATCTCACCATCAAATCTGAAGGAGAGCCTTGCTGGGTAGAGTATTTTTGCTTATAGGCTTTTCCCTTTCATGACTTTAAATATACCATGCCACTCCCTTCTGGCATGCAGAGGTTATCCTGAAAAGTCAGCAGATAACTTTATGCAATTTCCCATGTTTGTAACTTGTTGCTTTTCCTTTGCTCCTTTTAATAGTGTCTTTTTATCTTTATTTTTTTTTTTCCATTTTAATTACAATGAGTCTTGGTGTGGTCCTCTTTGGGTTGATCCTGTTTTGGCCTTACTGTGTTTACTGGACTTGGATGTCTGTTTTCTTTCCCAGGTTAGGGAAGTTTTCAACTCTTATGTCTTCAGGTATGTTCTACACTGCTTTGTCTTTCCTTTTTGCTTCTGGGACCAGTATAATGCAAATATTAGTAGACTTGATGTTGTTTCACAAGTCTGTTCAACTTTCCTCATTTCATTTTAATCTATTGTTTTACCGTTTATCTTCAGTGATTGCCAGTACTCTGTCCTTCAGTTTTCTGATTCATTCCTCTGTATCGTTTAGTCTACAGTAGTTTCCTTTAATGTATTTTTCATTTCAGTTATTGTATTCCTCATCTCTGTTTTGTTGTTCTTTAATGGTCTAACTCTTTTTAAAAAAATTTCTAACTTCTTGCTCTGGTCGTCCATTCTTCTCCTGAGTTCTTTGATCATCTTTACAGTCATTACCTTGAACCCTTTGTTGAGGAGATTGGCTATCTCCACTTCACTTAGATCTTCTTCTGAATTCTTATCTTGGTCCTTCATTTGGATTGTGTTTCTGTGTCACCTCATTTTTCTTAACATCCTGTTTTTATTGCTATGTGTGCAGTAGGTTCGTTACATTTCCTGACCTTGGGGAAGTGGCCTTTTGTAGGAGCTGTCCTATGGGTCCCAGCAGCCCCCTCTCCCCTGGTCACTAGAGCTATATATTCTAGGTGTACCCCCTATGTGGGCTGCTTGGGCTCTTCTGCTGTGGTGGGCTGACTACTGTGGGTAGCCTGGTAGGCTTGGCTGCCCCCAGACTGCTTGTTTGCCAGGCTCTGCCTTGTATGGAGGCTGTCTGTGCTGCTTGGTGAGACTAAATCATAAGGCAGCTGGCTGCACAACTCTGGGGGACACCAAATCTGGTGCTGGTTCACTTATGGGTAGGATTGCAGTCCAGGTGATATCAGGGCTAGTGCCCAGTCACTGGTTTTGGGGCTATGCTGGCTACTGGGAGGAAGAGACAGGTTCTGCGTTCTGGCTGCAGGGCCCAGGAGCCACAGAGTTGGTGTTGGATCACTGTTCCTGACACAGCTCTCTGCAGGGCCGGGGGTATCCCTAATCTTGTGTTGGCATTCTGATGGGCAGGGTCAGGACCCAGCTGAGTCCATGGCTGCTTCTGGCCTGCAATTAAGTGGCCTGGTTACACAGGCTGCTGGGCTGTGGTATTCCTGGAGCTGGTGTGTGCCTGTTGGTGTATGAGGCTGATCCCACTGCTAAAGCAGGTTTGCTGTTGGGTAGGTCCAAGCTCCATCCAGTCCCTGTGCAGTTACCACCTGCCGATGGTGAGGCTGACTCCAAGGACAGAGCAGTCTCACTTGTCAGAGGGGCCAGGGACTCTGGGGCTGGTGCCTGTCCACTGAGGTGTGGAGGCTGGTCCTGGGGCTTTTGGTGGCTGGACCCATGTCCAGGGGCAGCTGTGCACTGACAGGACCTGAAGACAGCCTGTTTGCTGGTGGATGGGGCTATGCCCCTGCTCAGTTAGTTGCTTGGCCTGCAGCATCCTAGTACTTGTGTCTGTAGTCTGGTGGAAATGGGTGGGGCTCGGTCCTGAGGCCGATAAGCTACAGGGAGGATTCTGAAATTATGCTTGCTGGTACCAGCGTCCACGAGGTAGAAGGAGCTCCCACGAATGGCTGCTGCCAGTGTCTCTGTCCCTGAGGCTGTGCTGTAGTTGCCTCTTGCCTCTCTGGGAGACTCTCCAAGATCAGGAGGTAGGTGTGACCCGGGATCCTTTCAAATGACTGCTTCTGTTCTGATTCTCAGATCATGTGGGATTTTGTGAGCATCTTTTAAGAGTGGAATCTCTATTTCCCACAACCCTCTGGCTCTCTGGAAAATAAGCACTACTGGTCTTCAAAGCCCAACTTTCTAGGAACTCTTCTTTCCACAACAGGATCCCTGGGCTTGGGAGCCTGATGTTGGCTTCATACCCCTTGCTACCTGGGAGCACCTCTGAAATTGTAATTATTCTCCCATTTGTGGGCCACCCACTTGGTGGTATGGGTCTTGACTCTATTGAGATTTTGCCCTTCCTTTCTGTCTTGTCGAGGTGCCTTCCTTATATCTTTAGCTGTAAAACATCTTTTATGGTAGGTCCCGGCCTTTTTCATCAATTGCTGTTCTGTAAACAGTTGTGACTTTGGTGTGCCCATGAGAGGCATCAAGCTCTGGGTCTTTGAATGCTACCATGTTGGACAATCTCTCTACTTCATTCTGAAATCATATTATTTAAGTTTTCTTAGTATCTTATTTGATTAGCGACAGTTTGAAATTTATTATCACTCATGTTTACTTCGCCTGTTTAAAAAAATTGAATAGTGCATTCATTCAGTTTGAAATGAAGGTAGTGACCTGTGAATTTCCATACCTCAAAAATCAAGGATAGGACAAAAGCCTTTTCTACTTGTGTTACCCTCAAACTCTGCACCCCACCCCAGCCTGGGGATTAACCTCTTGCACCCATGCTCACCTTCTGTTTTCGGACCTTTAACCATCATTGCATCTGTATGTGTGTTGACAAAGTGAACTCTAGTCTTTGCAGTTTTTGTGTTTTGTTTTTTGGTTTAGGGAACAGTCCTACTATGAATGTACATTTACTGCTCTACTGAAGTTCATATATAAACCTGCCAAGCACATTACCAGAATTGGAATTGCTTGTATATACACTTTGATAAATTTTAGAGACAATGGTAGAACAGAAGTAAATTGTATTTCAAATGCCACAATATTCTCACACCATGAAAACCCTTCCCTTTTTAATATATCTGTGTGTAGTTTATCTTTATGCCCATACTATATTTCCCAGAGATGGGTAAGTGTTATGTTTCTTGCTGGCACATTTAACGTATTGTTCAAAGTCAGGCGTTTAGTGGTTTTAGCATGATCCTATTTCCATGAACTCGCAAATACAAGATCTTCTCTCACACTGTCTTTTACTCCCTGCTGTTTTATATTGCCCTCTTCATTCTCAGTCCTGGTCTTTCTTTATGTTCTTCATCAACCTGGATAGGTTATACTATTTTCTCCCTTATTCAAGACCAATAGAATAGAATAGAATACAACACCCAGAAATAAACCCTGATATATGGCCAAATGATTTTTGACAAGTTGCCAAGACTTTTCAAAGTAGAAAGGACAGTATTTTCAACACATGGTGCTGAGAAGTCTTGTGGGCAACATGCAAAAGAAGGAAGATGGACCCTTACCTAACATCATATGTAAAAATTAATGAAAACGTATCAAGAAACTAAATATAAGACCTAATAATATAAAACGTCTTAGAAGAAGATACAGGACAAGAGCTTCATGATATTGGATTTGGCAGTGTTTTCCTCCATATGAAGTGAAGGAACAACAAAGGTACAGCTAACAAAAAAATAAACAATTTGCAGTACATAAGTTAAAAAAAAATGTGTATCAAAGAAATGTAAACAGAATAAAATGGCAACCCACAAGATGGGAGAAAATATTTCAGAGCCATCTATCTGACAAGAGATTTCTATTCAGAACATACAGAGAACTCCTGCAACTGAACAAAAACAAACACCCTGATTCAAAAATGGATAAAAGACTTGAATAGATGGTTCTTCAAAAAGATGTACAAATGACTAAGCACTTGAATAGATGCTCCATATCACTAAATGCATGTTTATATGTTTGTGTGCATGCATATACACACAAGCACACACACACATACACAAGCAGAAAACAACTATTGGTGAGGATGTGAGGGAGTTGGAACCATTGTGCTATGTCAGAGGGAATGCAGAATGATACAGCTGCTTTGCAAAAGAGTATGGCAATTTTTCAGATATTGAAAAATAGAATTACTACATGATCCAGGAATTTTACTATGATGTATACCCAAAGGTATTGAAATCAGGGTCTTAAAGAAATATTTGTACTCCAGTGTTTAGAGCAGTAATAATCACAGTAGCTAAAATATGAAAGCAACCTCAGTGTTCATCCACTAGTTCCTGGATAAACAAAGTGTGGTATACCCATATAATACAATAGTATTCAGTGTTAAAAAGGAAAAGATCTAGGAATATGTTACAACATGGATGAATCTTGAGGAAATTTAGCTACCAAAAATGCCATTTTTGTGACTTTTAGTGAGTCATAACAATACAACTACTTATTTCAATTATATGGGGGTACTTAGTGTAGTCAAAACCATAGAAATTGGGAGGGTAATGACGCTTTTCAGGTGGTTATGGAACAAAAAGGAAAGTTATATTTAAAGGATATAGAGTTACAGTTTTAAAACGTAGAAAAGAATTAGAAAGATAAATGGTGATGTTGATCGCCCAATAATATGAATGCATTTAGTATCACTGAACGGTGCACTTTATAATAACTAACATGTTATATTTTATGTTATTTGATTTTACCAACATACAAAATTGGGAAAGAATGTAATATCAGGAAAGGGAGTGGACCTGGGATAGAGCAGAGAGTAATCAGAAGGGTGAGACACTGCATATGTTGAAGAAGAAGAGCTGAGAGTCTTCACTGGCCAGAAGAGACTTTATAAAAGAGAAAAAAAAAAATTACTCTGAGGGTGTATTAGATAGATATCTGTGGGTGTGCTGCTATCTCCCATGGGTTATCTTAAAGAGTCTTTAATAAAGTCCATAAGGCTTGCTGAGGCTTTTTTAAAAACTGGATTCCCTAGGAGATAATTAGAGGGTGGTACTTAAGTCTATGTCTAGGTTGACAGATTTTGCAGGGAAGACGAACCTGAGAACAGTGGAGGTCTTAAGAGTGTAAGTACATGGAAATTAGAAAAAAATAATAATAAAGGGAATTAGGAAAACTTTGGACTTCAAAGGTCATGTATTATTACTGAGTCAGACCTGAGGTTTCTAAGGAGTTATATACACAGTTGCTATTTGGATTACTTGTTGATAAAGATAAGTGGAAAAACTAGAGTCGTTCCCAAGTGTAGGTAAGATATAATGAGAGGATGGAGGTGGAAAGTAGGGAGACCCAGAGAAAAGTGGGAAGGTCATATTGGGCCAAGATGGTGGTAATATCCAACAGAACAGACGGTAGGACAGACTATGGATTCATCTTTTTTTATTTTGCCTCCCCCCTTCATCCTTAATAATTCTTTGGGAATATTTCACTGCTCTGTGATGCAGGTACAGAATTCGAGTGAGGAGGCTACACCTTCAGTGTCCAGCTGTCTGAGTCCTCAGTGTGCTTCAAATGATGGAGAACTATTGCTTCTTTATGAGAAGGGTTAGTACCTCGTAGCTAAGCTTAAGCTGGAGCTTATGCAATATTGATTCCATTTTATATATACTGTTGGCATGGAGGTTCCTCCTCCTCTTTTCTTGAACATTATGAAATGAATCTATATTTCTCAGTATTTGGGTATATCAGATAAATACGTTAAGTAAAGGAATCTTATATATTGCTCCCTGCATAGTTTGCTCTTTCTTGTTTCTCTTTTACCTTTACTAAATTAGCACAGGGAGAGACCTTGAAATGTTCTAATCAGGAGAGATTAGAACATCATACTTCTAGAGAGGTTGCTTGGACAGAGCAGGGGTCCCAGCGAGAATCCAAGCTTCTGTTTCTACTTGGAAGTGTACCTGTGTAGAATAGAGGGCTCCAGGAAATATCCTAGAATATTCCAGTGTCCCTGTGGGAGATCATTAAGAGAGGCAGGATCTGGTACCAGATCAGTGTACTATGACATGTTTGTCAGTCATCTGATGTGAGATTCTCAGAGCCAATCCCATATGGTAGGGCTGAGTGCAGAGTGATGAAGAACCTGTGAAAGCCTTTGATTGCATGTTAAAGATGAAGCTCTGATTTCGGGGAGAATTTTCTTACCTGACTGAATGTCACCCTTCTGTGGGGATGAGATTCTGTGCTTTTCCTCTGTTGATGACCACTGACTGCAAATCATTAGAGGATCATGTCTAGAAAGCATTCTTTATTTAATTTCTTAAAGAAGAAAGCATAGAAAACATTTTTATCCACTTTCAAATTGAGGATCAAGGGGAATTACATCAGTGAAAATGTCAGAGTAGGGAGCTCTGGCTTGTGTCCATCCCCAGAAACACTGACATACGTGGTAAAACCTGTCAAAATGACCTTATCAACACATGTAAGTTTTCTTTTCTTTTCACGCTGTAGATTTATCTTTCATTGAAACTTTACTTACTACAGGATGTGGAGAATAAACAGGGAAGTAGAAACTGTATTTCCTGATGAGAGAATCACTAAGTCACATTAGCTGTTCTGAACTTTGCCTTACTCACCGTGACTCTAATTAAAACAAACAAACAAACAAAACACTTTTTTTTTTGGTAAGTCAGTTCTGACATTTCCTCGTTAAAGACAAGGTAACAGATACAGACTTAGATCTACCAGAATTGAGCAAACTTTTGATTGTACCTGTGTTGAACATATGAGCATGACCTGCTACAAATCTTCATTATACTTATTGCCACAACGGGCAAATTCCGTTTTTCCACTCCTGATATGTTGCATGTAAGGAATGCATAGGTCACTAAACCCAGCTGGTCACAGGTAAACTCTGCCACATGGATTACTGCATGTTTTCCTGCTGGAAGACCACACATTCTCGAGGATCATGCCTGCAGAGTATCTGGGCTCTTCTTTTTTTCTGGATAAAGGTTAGATAATCACCTAATTTTATGAGAAATATATAAATTGTATTTGCATATTTTTCAGGTTTTTATTTATCCATTCTCTTTCAAGTCCTAAGTGCAAATATTAAAGTGATTTCCAAGAGGGTGGTAAATAAGACAGCTCCAAAATTAGCAATAAATCATAATGCAATTGTGAATGCATTAATGTGATTAATATGTAGATACTTATGTAAATGCAAGTTTAGTAATGCTTTGTGGAGAGCTTCAGAATCTAGGTATTAAAAAAAAAAAAAAAAAAAAAAAGAAGGAGTTCTTGAAACTCTCAGGGAATTATAGAGAAGTCTTTGTGTCTATAAATATCATTCTGAAATAATGCATATTCTCAGAAATAAACTAGGCATAACATTGTAGGAAAAAACTTCATGAAATGAAAGAGCATGTGAGATGGCCATACAAGAAAAAGAATATTCTCAGAGAATAATGAACAGTGTGGAGTTCAGCAGAAGGGTCATACGCATTCAGAGAGCAAAACTTTGGAGAGCCTAGTTGTGAGTTCCTCATATTTCATCTTTGGAGACACGGTAGTCATTTGAAATATGATGTTATAAGATGACGTTAACATACTTAAATACTTTCGTTTAGAAATGACCACTTAGAACCAGAGTAAATGAAAGAGAACACAAAATTATGTTTATGTTGATTTTTAAAGACCTCAGGTGAGTGCTGATTATTTAAAAATGCATGATGTCTTTCACTGCAAAGTAAAGGAGCTGTTACAGTGGAGGATTACTGGACTGAATGTCAATACTATGACATAGTATGAGTGTGTTTCGTGTTTGGTAATTGCAATCATTGTTGCTTTTGTTGTGGTCATCCGTTTGCAGTGCTTGGTGTCAGTTGATTTATCTCTTGTAAAAATAAAATACAGTCTGTGTGTGTGTGAAAAAAAAAAAACATACATGATGTCTTGACTAAAGTTGTATGGAATTTGAGATCTGGAAAAAAGCATTTCTTTTCTGTAATGCTAGGATGATAATTGGACATTTTTGCAAGAAAGAGATTTCAGGATGCAAATCTCGTGTCTCTAAGGTGGGAAGTCAGTTCATGGTGGAACATTCTATTAAACTTGTGTGAGTGGAGAAATATTTCTTTGGAAGGAAGAGGTCACGAATCCCTTTTTAATAGTTAATGGTTTATAGCATACCGAATGAGCAAAATGGCTATTTCTGAACTTTAGAAAAAAATAATATAGTTTTTCTGCATTTATAACATGAGGCTGATGTAAAATATCAACAATTCTTTATTTTGAAAAGCAATGTAATCAATTTGACATAATTCATATATATTGAACCTGTGGTACACACACACACAGTAAAACTTACATTCAGAAAATTGTTTGCACTTAAGAAATATTTTCAAGTGTAGGTGATTTACAATGTTGTGGGTTTTTTAAATACATGTTTTTTGGAGTATACTTACTTTATAACACCGTATTAGTTTCTGCTTTACAACAAAGTGAATCAGCTATATGTATACATATATTCCCCATACCCCCCACCCTTGAGGCTCCCTCCCACACTCCCTATCCCACCCCTCTGGGGGACATAAAGCACCGAGCTGATCTCCCTGTGCTATGCGGCAGCTTACCACTAGCTGTTTTACATTTCGTACTCTATATATGTCAGTGCTACTCTCTCACTACGTCCCTGTCTCCCCTTGCCCCCTGTGTCCTTAAGTCCGTTCTCTACATCTGTGTCTTTATTCCTGCCCTGTCACTAGGTTCGTCAGTACCATTTTTCTAGATTCCATATATATGTGTTAGCGTACGGTATTTGTTTTTCTCTTTCTGACTTACTTCACTCTGTATGACAGACTCTAGGTCCAAACACCTCACTGCAAATAACTCAATTTTGTTCCTTTTTATGGCTGAGTAATACTCCATTGTATAGATGTGCCACATCTTCTTTATATATTAATCTGTCGATGGACACTTAGGTTGCTTCTATGTCCTGGCTATTGTAAATAGTGCTACAGTGAACATTGTGGTACATGTATCTTTTTGAATTATGGTTTTCTCCGGGTATATGCCCAGTAGTGGGATTGCTGGGTCATATGGTATTTCTATTTTTTAGCTTTTAAGGAATCTCCCTACTGTTCTCCATAGTGGCTGTATCAGTTTACATTCCCACCGACAGTTCAGGAGGGTTCACTTTTCTCCACACCCTCTGCAGCCTTTATACATTGTTGTATTAATTTCTGCTGTGCAGCAACGTGACTCAGTTTTATATATATCTATCTATATATCTATCTATCTATATCTATATATCTATATCTATATATCTATATATCTATTCTTTTCCATTATGGTTTATCACAGGATATTGAATATAGTTTCCTGTGCTATACAGTAGGTCTTGGTGGGTTGTCCATCCTATGTAGAATAGTTTGCTTCTGCTATTCCAAAACTCCCAATCTTGCCTTCACTCTCTCCTTGGCAACCACAACTCTCTTTTCTATATCTGTGTGTTTGTTTCTGTTTCGCTGACATGCTCATTTGTGTCCTGTTTTCGATTCCACATATAAGTGATATTATATGGTATTTGTCTTTCTCTCTCTGACTTACTTCACTTAGTATCATTATCTCTAGGTCCATCCATGTTGCTGCAAATGGCATTATTTCATTCTTTTTTATGTCTGAGTAATATCTTTTGTATACGTATACCACACCTTCTTTATACACTCATTTTTCAATGAACATTTAGGTTGTTTCCATGTCTTGGCTGTTATAAATAGTGCTGCTATGAACATAGGGTTTCATGTATCTTTTTGAATTATAGTTTTGTCTAGATATATGTCCACAAGTGGGATTGCTAGATCATATGGCAACTCTCTTTATAGTTTTTTTGAGGAACCTCCATACTGTTTTCCATAGTGGCTGCACCAACTTACATGGCCACCGACAGTGTAGAAGGGTTCCCTTTTCTCCATACCCCCTCCAGCATTTGTTAATTGTAGATTTTTTTTAATGATGGCCATTCTGATCAGTGTGAAGTGATACCTCATTGTAATTTGGATTTGCATTTATCTAATAATTAGTGATGATGAGCATCTTTTCATGTGCCTATTGGCTCTCAGTATGTCTTCTTTGGAGAAATGTTTATTTAGGTCTTCTACCCATTTTTCCATTGAGTTATTTGTTATTTTGTTATTGAGTTGTATGAGCTGTTTGTATAGTTTGGAAATTAAACCCTTGTCAGTCTCATCATTTGCTAATATTTTCTCCCAGTCCATAGGTTGTATTTTCATTTTGATTATGGTTTCCTTTGCTGTGCAAAAGCTTATAAGTTTGATTAGTTCCTGTTTCTTTTTTGCTTTTACAGTAAGTCCCCTACATATGAACAAGTTCTGTTCCAAGAGTGCGTTTGTAAGTTCAATTTGTTTGTAAGTCCAACAAAGTTCGCCTAGGTACCCAACTTACACAGTCGGCTATATGGTATTGTACCGTAATAGGTTTATAATACTTTTCACGCAAACAATACATAAAAAACAAGCACAAAAACAAAGAAAGCATGTTTAATCTTACAGTACAGTAACTTGAAAAGTACAGTAATACAGTACAACAGCTGGGATACTCGGGCTGGCATCGAGGGAACAGGCGAGCAGAGTTACTGATTGGAGGAGGGAGGGGAGGTGGGAGATGGTAGGGGTGAAGGATTATCAGCAGTAGGAGACAGAGGGCAAGCTGCAATTTCACTCCTACCTGACGTTGATGGCAAAGGTTCTGGTTCCTTGCTGGATTTAATTCTATCTACCCTCTTGAAAGAATGATCCATTGATGTCTGGGTAGTAGCTCTGTTTTTCTCATCTTAGATGACAAGGTAACACTGGATTGCAATCTGAATGGCTGCTGCCACCTTTGGGTCCCATTCTAGGTTTGGGTCCTGTGCCTCAAAAACTAACAGTGCTTCCTCAAGTAACGAAGATTCCCTTGCCATTTTCTGTGTCGTGAATCTCTTCAGTTCTTCAGTTACTTTTTCTTCCTCCTGTCCCTCTTCATCCTTTCTCTGGGCCTCCAATTCCATCAGTAAGCTCCTCATGTTGCACAGCAAGGAGTTCAGCGAAATCGTCCTCTTGCAGATCTAGCTCCAGCTTCTCGCTGAGGGTCACTACGTTGCTGAAGACCTCTTCGGACTTCTGATCTACCTTCTCAAATCCACAAAAATCATGAACAAACTGTGGGCAAAGGTTCTTCCAAACCCCATTCAGCGTGACCGCCATACCCTCACACCATGCAAAGTCAATGTTTTTTATGGTCTTGTAGATGTTATAGTCCTCCCAAAGTTGTCCCTAGGTTGTTCCTGATTTGTCACTTACCTTTACTGCCTGACAAATAGTGTGACATAAATAATATTTCTTGAAAGTCGCTATAACGCCCTGGTCCATAGGTTGGATGAGCAACATAGTATTTGGTGACAGATGCAGTACTTTGACGTTGGGATGAAAGTCATCCATGAATGGGGGGTGGCCCAGAGCATAGTCGAGCAGCAAAAGAATGTTTTGCTGGAACGTCTTTCTCCAAGCAATATTTCTCTACATCTGGGATAAAGTGGTGGCAAAACCAGTCCTGGAACGTGGCCTGTGTAATCCGGGATTTGGGGTTACGCTTCCACACAACAGGAAGAGAGCCCTTGGCTATGGTTTTAAGGGTTCTTGGGTTCTGTGAATGATAAACTAAGAGAGGTTTCAGCTTCAATTCACCGGAAGCATTGCCACCAAACAACAGTTAGCCTATCCTTTGCTGCTTTACAGCCCGGCGTCAACTTTTCCTCCTCACTGACGTAACTTCGGTCTGGCATCCTCTTCCAGTACAGTTGTGTCTCATCCACATTAAAAACCTGGTTGGGTAAATACACACCATCATCAATAATTTCTCAAAGTGTTTCTGGAAGTTCCTGGACAGCTACCCTATCTGCACTTGCTGTCTCTCCACTTACTTTTACATTGTGAAGGCTGGCTCTAGCCTTGAACCGATGAAACCAGCCATGGCTGGCATTAAAAGATGTGCCCTCTGATTCTTTGCCGTGTTTCTTCTTCAAGTCTTCATAAAGGCTTTTAGCTTTCTCTTGAATCAGCGTTAAGTTGAGCAGGACTCAGCGCTGATGTTGGTCCTGCATCCGCACACTGAGAAGTTTCTCCATCTCCTCCATCACTTTTCCATGCTTCTTGGATATTGTGTCAACATTGTCGGCACAGCAGACTTCACATGTTCCATGATCTTGTCCTTGTTCTTTAGATTCGTGCCAATGATTGAATGATTCATGTTGTAAGAATGAGCGATGTCTAACATCTTTTTGCCTCGCTCCACTCTCTCAATTACTTTCACTTTTGTTTCCGTCATTATCGCTCGGCGCTTCTTAACAGTACCAGCTACATCACCTCTGCTTTTACGCTTGCTTCCAGACATCTTGGGCTTGAAATAAATGTACTGTACTACTGTACTCCATACAGTACTGTAAAGTACACAAAAGCACAACCACATAGAGAGGAAGCACGCACGTGACAATGTATGCCAGACACGTGAACTAACTTACATGATTGGACACGCGAATGGACGTTTGCATCTTTGAAAGTATGCAACTTGAAGGTTCGTATGTAGGTGACTTACTGTATTTGTACTGCCTAGGGAGAACTACCTAGGAAAATTTTGGTATGACTTATGTCAGAGAATGTTTTGCTTATGCTCTCTTCTAGGAGTTATAAGGTGTCCTATCTTATATTTAAGCATATACGCCGTTTTGAGTTTATTTTTGTGTATGGTGTGAGGGTATGTTCTGACTTCACTGATTTGCATACGGCTCTCCAACTTTCAAAACACCACTTGCTGAAGAGACTGTCTTTTCCCCATTGTATATTCTTGCCTCCTTTGTCAAAGGTTAATTGCCCATAGGTGTGTGGGTTTATTTCTTAGCTCTCTATTCTATTCCATTGATCCATGTATCTCTTTCTGTGCCAATACAATGCGGCTTTGATTACTGTAACTTTGTAGTATTTTCTGAAGTTTAGGAGGGTTATGCCTCCTGCTTTGTTCTTTTTCCTGGGGATTGTGTTCACATTTCTGACTTTTTATGGTTCCAGATACATTTTAGGATTATTTGTTCTAGTTCTGGGGAAAATGTCATGGGTAATTTGATAGGGATCACATTAAATCTGTAGATTGCTTTGGGTAGTGTAGCCATTTTAACAGTATTAATTCCTCCCATCTAAGAGCGTGGGATGTCTTTCCATTTCTTTGAATCATCTTCAGCTTCCTTTACTAATGTTTTGTAGTTCTCAGTATATAAGTCTTTCACCTCCTTGGTGAGGTTTATTCCTAAGCATTTAATTTTTTTGATGCCATTAAAAAAAGGATTGCTTGTTTACATTTCCTTTCTGATATTTCATTGTTAGTGTAAAGAAATGCAACCAGGGACTTCCCTGGTAGCTCCGTGGTTCAGAATCCGCCTGCCAATACAGGGGACACGGGTTTGAGCCCTGATGCAGGAAGATCTCACATGCCGTGGAGCAACTAAACCTGTGTGCCACAACTACTTGGCCTGCACTCTAGAGCCAGTGAGCCACAAATACTGAGCCCATGTGCCACAACTACTTAAGCCTGCATGCCTAGAGCCCGTGCTCCACAACAAGAGAAGCCACTGCAATGAGAAGCCTGCACACCACAAGAAAGTCTAGTCCCCACTGGCCACAACTAGAGAAAGCCCGTGTACAGCAATGAAGACCCAATGCAGCCAAAATAAATTTAAAAAAAAAAGAAAGAAAAACCAGGAAATGCAACCAATTTATATATGTTAATCTTGTATCCTGCTACTTTGCTGAATTTGTTTATCAGTTCTAGTAGTGTTTGTGTGGAATTTTTAGGGTTTCCTTTATATATATTATCATGTCATCTGCATATAATGACAACTTTACCTCTTCCCTTCCCACTTGGTTAGATTTTATTTCTTTTTCTTGTCTGATTGTTGTGGCTAGGACTTCCAATACTATGTTGAAGAGAAGACGTGAGAGTGGGCATCCTTGTCTTGTTCCAGATTTTAGCGGGAAGGCTTTCAGCTTATGAACGTTGAGTATTATATTGGCTGTGGGTTTGTCATAAATAGCTTTTAGTATGTTGAGATATATTTCCTCTGTACCCACGTTGGTAAGTGTTTTTACCATGAATGGATGTTGCAGCTTTTCAAATGCTTTTTCGCCATCTATTGAGATGATCGTTTGTTTCTTGTTTTTCCTTTGTCGATGGGGTGTATCATGTTGATTGATTTGCATATGTTTGAAACAGCTTTGTGAAACTGGGGTGAATCAAATTTGGTCATGGTGTATGATCCTCTTATGTGTTGTCGGATTCGGTTTTCTAATATTCAGTTGAGAATTTTTGCATCTATATTTATCAACGATATTGGCCTGCAGTTTTCTTTTTTGGTAGTGTCTTTTTCTGTGTTTTTTTTTTAAAGTCTTTATTGAATTTGTTCCAATATTGCTTCTGTTTTATGTTTTGGTTTCTTGTTTGTGAGGCATGTGGGATCTTAGCTCCAAAACCAGGGCTTGAACCCGCACCCCCTGCACTGGAAAGCGAAATCTTAACTGCTGGACCACCAGAAAAGTCCCCATCTGTTTTATTTGTTTTTTTTTTTTTTTAAGTAAATTTCTTTCTTTATTTATTTTTGGATGCATTGGGCATTCGTTGCTGTGCTCGGGCTCTCTCTAGTTGCGGTGAGTGGGGGCTACTCTTCGTTGTGGTGTGCAGGCTGTTCATTGTGGTGGCTTCTTTTGTTGCACATCATGGGCTCTAGGTGCGTGGGCTTCAGCAGTTGTGGCTATCAGGCTCAGTAGTTGTGGCTCGTGGGCTGTAGAGCGGAGGCTCAGTAGTTGTGGCACACAGGCTTAGTTGCTCCATGGCATGTGGGATCTTTCCAGATCAGGTCTCGAACCTATGTCCCCTGCAGTGGCAGACAGATTCTTAACCACTGTGCCACCAGGGAAGTCCCCCCTCCCCATCTGTTTTTGATATCAGCGTGATAGTGGCTTCATAGAATGTCTTTGGAAGTATTCCTTACTCTTCAATCTTTTCGAAGAGTTTGAGAAAAATCTGTGTAAGTTCTGCTTTTTATATTTGGTAGAATTTGCCTGTGAAACCATCTGATCCTGGACTTCTGTTGGTAGGGAGTTTTTTTAAATTACAGATTCTATTTTTTAAAAAATTCTATTTATTTATTTATTTATTTTGGCTGTGTTTGGTCTTCATTTCTGTGCGAGGGCTTTCTCTAGTTGCAGCGAGCGGGGGCCACTCTTCATCACGGTGCATGGGCCTCTCACTATCGTGGCCTCTCTTGTTGTGGAGCACGGGCTCCAGACGCTCAGGCTCAGTAGTTGTGGCTCACGGGCCCAGTTGCTCCGCGGCATGTGGGATCTTCCTAGACCAGGGCTCGAACCCGTGTCCCCTGCATTGGCAGGCAGATTCTCAACCACCGCGCCACCAGGGAAGCCCTCTATTTTGCTTTTAGTGATCAGTATGTTCAAGTTATCTATTTCTTCTTGATTCAGTTTTGTTCGGCTGTAAAAAATATATATATTTTTAAGTTATGTTAGCAGCTAAATACTTACCATGTATTAGACCACAAAAGAGAGAAGAAAAAATATTAAAATACTTTTTCAAATACAACAAGTATTGAAATGTTTTAAAGAAATTGGTATAATAATACTAATTACAATAGTGACAAATTGTTCTGAACTTAAAGACTACATATATCTAAGATGCTTATTATATGCTTATTGTTTTATTGTTTTTAAATACATGGAGTGTTTTCTCCTTTCTAATGTAATTCTTTTATTTTACCTGTATACTGTGAAAAAAATTGAGTTGCACATAATATAAAAAATTACACTTTAATAGGAGATATTAATCCATTTACATTTACTATAGTACTGAAAATACTTAGGTTTAGCGTTCCATGTCATTGAGTGCTCTTTTTTATTTATTTATTTTTAAAAAAGATTTAATTTGGGGGGGCATAAATTATTCATTTATTTATTTATTTAATTTTAACATCTTTATTGGACTATAATTGCTTTACAATGGTGTGTTAGTCTCTGCTTTAGAACAAAGTGAATCAGCTATACATATCCATATATCCCCATATCTCCTCCCTGTTGCGTCTTCCTCCCGCCCTCCCTATCCCACCCCTCTAAGTGGTCATAAAGCACTGAGCTGATCTCCCTCTTCTATGCAGCTGTTTCCTACTAGCTAGCTATTTTACATTTGGTAGTATATATAAGTCCATGCCACTCTCTCACTTCGTCCCAGCTTACCCTTCCCCCTCCCCATGTCCTCAAGTCCATTCTCTATGTCTGCGTCTTTATTCCTGTCCTGTCCCTAGGTTCTTCCCAACGGTTTCTTTTCCTTTTCTTTTTAGATTCCACATATATGTGTTAGCATACAGTATTTGTTTTTCTCTTTCTGACTTACTTCACTGTGTATGACAGACTCTAGGTCCATCCATCTCACTACAAATAACTCAATTTCATTTCTTTTTATGGCTGAGGAATATTCCATTTTATATTGAAGACGTGCAACATCTTTTTTACCCATTCATCAGTTGATGGACACTTAGGTTGCTTCCATGTCCTGGCTATTGCAAATAGAGCTGCAATGAACATTGTGGAACATGACTCTTTTTGAATTATGGTTTTCTCCAGGTATATGCCCAGTAGTGGGATTGCTGTGTCATATGGTAGTTCTATTTTTAGTTTTTTAAGGAACCTCAATACCGTTCTCGATAGTGGCTGTATCAATTTACACTCCCACCAACGGTGCAAGAGGGTTCCCTTTTTTCCACACCTCTGCAGCATTTATTGGTTGTAGATTTTTTTGATGATGGCCATTCTTACCTGTGTGTGGTGATACCTCATTGTAATTTCGAGTTGCATTTCTCTAATGATCAGTGGTGTTGAGCATTCTTTCATGTGTTTGTTGGCAATCTGTATATCTTCTTTGAAGAAATGTCTATTTAGGTCTTCTGCCCATTTATGGATTGGGTTGTTTGTTTGTTTGTTTTTTTTTTTTTTTGATATTGAGCTGCATGGGCTGCTTGTAAAGTTTGGAGATTAATCCTTTGTCAGCTGCTTCATTGGCAAATATTTTCTCCCCTTCTGAGGGTGGCCTTTTCGTCTTGTTTACGTTTTCCTTTGCTGTGCAAAAGCTTTTAAGTCTCCTTAGGTCTCATTTGTTTATGTTTCTTTTTAATTTCCGTTTTCTAGGAGGTGGGTCAAAAAGGATCTTGCTGTGATTGATGTCATAGAGTGTTCTGCCTATGTTTTCCTCTAAGAGTTTGATAGTGTCTGGCCTTACATTTAGGTCTTTAATCCACTTTGAGTTTATTTTTGTGTATGGTGTTAGGGAGTCTTCTAATTTCATTCTTTTACCGGTAGCTGTCCAGTTTTCCCAGCACCACTTATTGAAGAGGCTGTGATTTCTCCATTGTATATTCTTGCCTCCTTTATCAAAAATAAGGTGACCATATGTGTATGGGTTTACGTCTGGGCTTTCTCTCCTGTTCCATTGCTCTATATTTCTGTTTTTGTGCCAGTACCGTACTGTCTTGACTACTGTAGCTTTGTAGTATTGTCTGAAGTCAGGGAGCCTGATTCCTCCAGCTCTGTTTTTCTTCTCAAGATTGCTTTGGCTGTTCGGGGTCTTTTGTGTTTCCATACAAATTGTGAAATTGTGATTGCAATTACCAAACATGAAACACACTCATACTATGTCATAATATTGACATTCAGTCCAGTAATCCTCCACTGTAACAGCTCCTTTACTTTGCAGTGAAAATTGATTTGTATATTCTTTGCCTCTGAGTCCTTGTGGGATTTTTTTTTTTTTAATTCAGACAGAAAGTCACAAAAATTATACTCATCCTCATCAGTTCACTCAGTCCCATGTAATTAATTTTTTTTTTCATCTTCATCTTTTGTTAGCACTTTTATGAGTTCATCAGTTTTTCATTAGAGTTCTGAAAATGCTTATTCATTCAGTTCAGCAGTACAGTCAGTTACCAGAAACCTGTACTTGTCAGAGTCTTTTCCATGAATTTCTTGAAGATGTAAACCTTTTACAGGAACATATTTGCAAAATCATCAGAGTACACCCAGAACTGTCTGTAAATGACAAAAGACTTAAAAATGACCACGGTTAAAGATTTGATGAAAGTTCATAATAATGCAGTTGACAAGAAAATTAGTTATTTCTGAGATATACATTTTAAAGTAATAACTAGGATTATTACTTATAACATTATACCAGAACATATAAGATTTTTAGAAATTTCATGTAATGTCTGAAACATTTATATTAACATATTTCCATACATATTTCCATACAAATACAAATATAAGATTTTTAGAAATTTCGTGTAATGTCTGAAACATTTATATTAACATATTTCCATACAAATAACCCAATGAAAGTTTAGTTTTAGTTGTTTTGTTTGTTTTTTTATACTGCAGGTTCTTTTTAGGCATCACTTTTATACACATCAGTGTATACATGCCAATCCCAATCGCCCAATTCAGCACACCACCATCCCCACCCCACCGCACTTTTCCCCCCTTGGTGTCCATATGTTCATTCTCTACATCTGTGTCTCAACTTCTGCCCTGCAAACTGGCTCATCTGTACCATTTTTCTAGGTTCCACATGCATGCATTAATATACGATATTTGTTTTTCTCTTTCTGACTTACTTCACTCTGTATGACAGTCTCTAGATCCATCCACGTCTCAACAAATGACTCAATTTCGTTCCTTTTTATGGCTGAGTAATATTCCATTGTATATACGTACCACATCTTCTTTATCCATTCGTCTGTTGATGGGCATTTAGGTTGCTTCCATGATCTGGCTATTGTAAATAGTGCTGCAATGAACATTCGGGTGCATGTGTCTTTTTGAATTACAGTTTTCTCTGGGTATATGCCCAGTAGTGGGATTGCTGGGTCATATGGTAATTCTATTTTTAGTTTTTTAAGGAACCTCCATATTGTTCTCCATAGTGGCTGTATCAATTTACATTCCCACCAACAGTGCAAGAGGTTTCCCTTTTCTCCACACCCTCTCCAGCATTTGTGGTTTGTAGATTTTCTGATGATGCCCATTCTAACAGGAGTGAGGTGATACCTCATTGTAGTTTTGATTTGCATTTCTCTAATAATTAGTGATGTTGAGCATCTTTTCATGTGCTTCATGGCCGTCTGTATGTCTTCTTTGGAGAAATGTCTATTTAGGTCTTCTGCCCATTTTTGGATTGGGGTGTTTGTTTCTTTAATATTGAGCTGAATGAGCTGTTTATATATTTTGGAGATTAATCCTTTGTCCGTTGATTCATTTGCAAATATTTTCTCCCATTCTGAGGGTTGTCTTTTCGTCTTGTTTATGGTTTCCTTTGCTGTGCAAAAGCTTTGAAGTTTCATTAGGTCCCACTTGTTTATTTTTGTTTTTATTTCCATTATTCTAGGAGGTGGATCAAAAAAGATCTTGCTGTGATTTATGTCAAAGAATGTTCTTCCTATGTTTTCCTCTAAGAGTTTTATAGTGTCCAGTCTTATATTTAGGTCTCTAATCCATTTTGAGTTTATTTTTGTGTATGGTGTTAGGGAGTATTCTAATTTCATTCTTTTACCGGTAGCTGTCCAGTTTTCCCAGCACCACTTATTGAAGAGGCTGTGATTTCTCCATTGTATATTCTTGCCTCCTTTATCAAAAATAAGGGGACCATATGTGTATGGGTTTACGTCTGGGCTTTCTCTCCTGTTCCATTGCTCTATATTTCTGTTTTTGTGCCAGTACCATACTGTCTTGACTACTGTAGCTTTGTAGTATTGTCTGAAGTCAGGGAGCCTGATTCCTCCAGCTCTGTTTTTCTTCTCAAGATTGCTTTGGCTGTTCGGGGTCTTTTGTGTTTCCATACAAATTGTGAAATATTTTTGTTCTAGTTCTCTGGAAAATTCCATTGGTAGTTTGATAGGGATTGCATTGAATCTGTAGATTGCGTTGGGTAGTAGAGTCATTTTCACAATGTTGATTCTTCCAATCCAAGAACATGGTATATCTCTGTATCTGTTTGTGTCATCTTTGATTTCTTTCATCAGTGTCTTATAGTTTGTTGAGTAAACGTCTTTTGTCTCCTTAGGTAGGTTTATTCCTAGGTATTTTATTCTTTGTGTTGCAGTGGTAAATGGGAGTGTTTCCCTAATTTTTCTTTCAGAATTTTCATCTTTAGTGTATAGGAATGAAAGAGATATCTGTACGTTAATTTTGTATCCTGCAACCTTACCAGTTCGTTGATTAACTCTAGTAGGTTTCTGGTAGCATCTTTAGGATTCTCTATGTATAGTATCATGTCATCTGCAAACAGTGAGAGCTTAACTTCTTCTTTTCCGATTTGGATTCCTTTTATTTCTTTTTCTTCTCTGATTGCTGTAGCTAAAAATTCCAAAAGTGTGTGGAATAATAGTGGTGAGAATGGGCAACCTTGTCTTGTTCCTGATCTTGGTGGAAATGATTTCACTTTTTCACCATTGAGAACGATGCTGGCTGTGGGTTTGTCATATATGGCCTTTATTATGTTGAGGAAAGTTCCCTCTATGCCTACTTTCTGGAGGGTTTTTATGATAAATGGGTGTTTAATATTGTCGAAAGCATTTTCTGCATCTATTGAGATGACCATATGGTTTATATCCTTCAGTTTTTTAATATGGTGTATCACATTGATTTGCATGTATTGAAGAATCCTTGCATCCCTGGGATAAACCCCACTTGATCATGGTGTATGATCCTTTTAAGGCGCTGTTGGATTCTGTTTGCTAGTATTGTGCAGTGGATTTTTGCAGCTATGTTCATCAGTGATATTGACCTGTAGTTTTCTTTCTTTGTGACATCTTTGTCTGGTTTTGGTGTCAGGGAGATGGTGGTCTCATAGAATAAGTTTGGGAGAGTTCCTCCCTCTGCTATATTTTGGAAGAGTTTGAGAAGGATAGGTGTTAACTCTTCTCTAAATGTTTGATAGAATTTGCCTGTGAAGCCATCTGGTCCTGGGCTTTTGTTTGTTGGAAGATTTTTAATCACAGTCTCAAGTTCAGTACTTGGGATTGGTTTGTTTGTAGTTTCTATTTCTTCCTGGTTCAGTCTTGGAAGGTTGTGCTTTTCTAAGAATTTGTCCATTTCTTCCAGGTTGTCCATTTTATTGGCATATAGTTGCTTGCAGTAATCTCTCATGATCCTTTGTATGTCTGCAGTGTCAGTTGTTACTTCTCCTTTTTCATTTGTAATTCTATTGATTTGAGTCGTCTCCCTTTTTTTCTTTGATGAGTCTGGCTAATGGTTTATCAATTTTGTTTATCTTCTCAAAGAACCAGCTTTTAGTTTTTTTGGTCTTTGCTGTTGTTTCCTTCATTTCTGTTTCATTTATTTCTGGTCTGATCTTTATGATGTCTTTCCTCTGCTGACTTTGTTTTTTTTTTTTTTTTTTTCTCTAATTGCTTTAGGTGTAAGGTTAACTTGTTTATTTGAGATATTTCTTGTTTCTTGAGGTAGGATTGTATTGCTATAAACTTCTCTCTTAGAACTGCTCTTGCTGCATCCCATAGGTTTTGGGTCTTCATGTTTTCATTGTCATTTGTTTCTAGGTATTTTTTTATTTCCTCTTTGATTTCTTCAGTGATGTCTTGGTTATTAAGTAGTGTATTGTTGAGCGTCCATGTGTTTCTATTTTTTACAGATTTTTTTCCTGTAATTGATATCTAGTCTGATAGCATTGTTGTCGGAAAAGATACTTGATACGATTTCAATTTTCTTATATTTACCAAGGCTTGATTTGTGACCCAAGGTATGATCTATCCTGGAGAATGTTCCAGGAGCACTTGAGAAAAAGTGTATTCTGTTGTTTTTGGATGGAATGTCCTCTAAATATCAATTAAGTTCATCTTGTTTAATGTAACATTTAAAGCTTGTGTTTCCTTATTTATTTTCATTGTGGATGATCTGTTCATTGGTGAAAGAGGGGTGCTAAAGTCCCCTACTAGGATTCTGTTACTGTCGATTTCCCCTTTTATGGCTGTTAGCATTTGCCTTATGTATTGAGGTGCTCCTATGTTGGGTGCATAAATATATACAATTGTTATATCTTCTTCTTGGATTGATCCCTTGATCATTATGTAGTGTCCTTCTTTGTCTCCTGTAATAGTCTTTATTTTAAAGTCTTTTTTGTCTGATATGAGAATTGCTACTCTAGCTTTCTTTTGATTTCCATTTGCATGGAATATCTTATTCCATCCCCTCACTTTCCATCTGTATGTGTCCCTATGTCTGAAGTGGGTCTCTTGTAGACCACATACATACCGGTCGTGTTTTTGGATCCATTCAGCCAGTCTATGTCTTTTGGTTGGAGCATTTAATCCATTTACATTTAAGGTAATTATTGATATGTATGTTCTTATTACCATTTTCTTAATTGTTTTGAGTTTCTTATTGTAGGTCTTTTCCTTCTCTTGTGTTTCCTGCCTAGAGAAGTTCCTTTAGCATTTGTTGTAAAGCGGGTTTGGTGGTGCTGAATTCTCTTAGCTTTTGCTTGTCTGTAAAGGTTTTAATTTCTCTGTCGAATCTGAACGAGATCCTTGGTGGGTCGAGTAATCTTGGTTGTAGCTTTTCCCCTTTCATTACTTTAAATATGTCCTGCCAGTCCCTTCTGGCTTGCAGAGTTTCTGCTGAAAGTTCAGCTGTTAACCTTATGGGGATTGCCTTGTATGTTATTTGTTGTTTTTCCCTTGCTGCTTTTAATATTTTTTCTTTGTATTTAATTTTTGATAGTTTGATTAATATATGTTTTGGCATGTTTCTCCTTGGGTTTATCTTGTATGGGACTCCCTGCGCTTCCTGGACTTGATTAACAATATCCTTTCCCATATTAGGGAAGTTTTCAACTATAATCTCTTTAAATATTTTCTCAGTGTCTTTCTTCTTCTCTTCTGCTTCTGGGACCCCTATATTCGAATATTGGTGCGTTTAATGTTTTCCCAGAGATGTCTCAGATTGTCCTCAATTCTTTTCATTCTTTTTTCTTTATTTTGCTTTGCAGTAGTTACTTCCACTATTTTATCTTCCAGGTCATTTATCCATTCTTCTGCCTCAGTTATTCTGCTATTGTTTCCTTCTAGAGAATTTTTAATTCCATTTATTGTGTTGTTCATCATTGTTTGTTTGCTCTTTAGTTCTTGTAGGTCCTTGTTAAACGTTTCTTGTCTATTCTCCATTCCAGTTCCAAGATTTGGGATCATCTTTACTATCATTACTCTGAATTCTTCTTCAGGTAGACTGCCTATTTCCTCCACATTTGTTTGGTCTGGTGGGTTTTTACCTTGCTCCTTCATCTGCTGTGTGTTTCTGTGTCTTCTCATTTGGCTTTGGGGACTGTGTTTGGGGTCTCCTTTTCAGAGGCTGCAGATTCGTAGTTCGCGTTGTATTTGGTGTCTGCCCCCAGTGGCTAAGGTTGGTTCAGTGGGTTGTGTAGGCTTTCTGATGGAGGGGACTGGTGCCTGTGTTCTGGTGGGTGTGTCTGGATCTTGTCTTTCTGGTGGACAGATCCGCATCTGGTGGTGTGTTTTGGGGTGTCTGTGACCTTATTGTGATTTTTGGCAGCCTCTCTGCTAATGGGTGGGCCTGCATTCCTGTCTTGCTAGTTGTTTGGCATGGGATGTCCAGCACTGGATCTTGCTGGTCTCTGAGTGGAGCTGGTTCTTAGCGTTGAGACGGATATCTCTGGGAGAGCTTTCGCCATTTGATATTACAAGGTGCCAGAGGTCTCTGGTAGACCAATGTCCTGAACTCGGCTCTCCCACCTCAGAGGCACAGGCTTGACACCCGGCTGGAGCACCAAGACCCTGTCAGCCACACAGCTGGGGGTGAGAGCAAGAGGTAGCTTTGGTACATCTCAAAGACCACCCATGAGGTGCACTGACCACTTTCTCTCCAGAAGTGAAGAAAACAAAATTCAGACTTTGGCTAGTCAGCCACTTTGGTAGCCAGCCTCCAAGATGGACCTAATTATCCCCTAATTATCTCCCAGTCTCCATGTACCAGTGTGGCTCCTCGCACTTGAAAAGGGTTGACTGTTTAACTAATAAGAAATTGCAGAAATGACAAAGTGCAGCTTCCAAAGTTATAAAAGACATTGCAGCTTCTGCTTTGGTTTCTGCTAGATCACTCATCCTGGGGTAAGCCAGCTGCCATGTCATGAGGACACTCAAGCAGCCCTAAGGAGAGATCCATGTGGCAAGGAACTGAGGCCTCTTACCTACAGCCACGTGAGTGAGTCATCTCAGAAGTCAAAAGATTTAATTTTTTAAATTTTTGGTTGTGTTGGGTCTTCGTTGCTGCACAGGGTTTCTCCAGTTGTTACTAGAGAAGCAGGGGTTACTCTTCGTTGTGGTGCACGGGCTTCTCCTTGCAGTGGTTTCTCTTGTTGTGGAGTATGGGCTCTAGGTGCATGGGCTTCAGTAGTTGTGTCATGCAGGCTCAATAGTTGTTGCTTGCAGGCTCTAGAGCACAGGCTCAGTACTTGTGGCACACGGGCTTAGTTGCACTGCGGCATGTGGGATCTTCCCAGACCAGGGATGGAACCCCTGTTCCCTGCATTGGCAGGCAAATTCTTACCCACTGTGCCACCAGGGAAGTCCAGTGTGCTCTTTTTTAAACCTAGTCTGTTTTCATTATTTTCTATCTTAACGATTCTGTATTAAAGAAAAAAAAAATAATACTCCTTTCTACCCCTCCTCTTTGAGGATTAAATATGAAGAAGTATGTCTTATTTATTAACCTCAAATTTTCACCTTACTTTTAAGAAGTAATCACAATGTCAAGTATTTAATACTTTTCACTTCCACCTTGAAAAGCATGGCTATTAAAGTGCTAATACAATTACCTTCCCTCGTCTATCTTTTTTAGTTTTTGTTATGTATAAAAAACAACGAAAAACATGCATGGTTTGTAAGGAAATGACAAATTTCAGAAAATTCAGCATCTGAATACACTCTAAACATAGCTTCTAGATAAAGACACAGAAAATTGCCAGATACTCAGAGGCCCCCTGGTCCCATTCTAGTGACTCCCCTTAAGGTTTAATATTGTTCTGGTATCTAACAAAAAGATAACTTTACCTGTATTTTGTATTTTATATAAATGTTATGGCACAGTAAAATCACTTTTGGATTGGGCTTTTTTTATTTTATGTTGTTTGTGAATATGCCTATATGGTTGCCTGTTGTTGTGATCATGCATTGCCACTGTTGCATAGGATTCCATAATGTAAATATTTAACTATTAATTAATTTATTCCAATGTGTATTACAATATGAGTGATTTTCAGTTTGTGTCTATTGAGAACAGCACTGGTATATAAATTCTAGAACTTGAGCTTTGGTGGTGTGTGTATAAATTATTGTTCAGTATACATGTAGTAGTAAAATTTTCGAGTCATAGCTTTCTTGTGTTTATCTTTTTAGATATTTCTAAATATTTTCAAAACATTTGTATGATTTTTCATCTTCAGCAGCAGTGAATGAGATTCAAGGATTATACACATTCTTGTCAAACTTGATAATACCTGTCATTTTCATTTGAACTTTCTGGTTGGTGAGTGATAATTCCAGGTATCACACTTTTGCATTTAATTGACTACTAAGAAGCCAAGCATCTTTTGATATGATTACTTAACATTCTGTACTCTCTTTTTTGAAATATCTTTTGGTATATTTCCCCCATTTTGCTATTCCATTATCTTCTTATTGAAGACTTCCTTTTTTTTAACATCTGAAGACTTCTTATTTAGGAGTTTTTAATACATGCTTGAGATGAGTTCTTCTCTCTTTCTGTCTCTCCTTCTCTTTCTTTAGATGAGTGTCAGTTTTTAATGTTAATAACATCTAATTTGTTATTTTCCTCTTTATTTATTTAGTCTTATTTCTATTTATTTATGTAGTCTTCTTACCTGTAGCAGAACACATTATTTATTCTAAACCACAAATATGTTTTCATTTCTTCAATAAATGTAATTATTAAGCTTTAAATTTAAGTTAACTTTCTAAACTAAATATGTTGTATCATAGTGAGCATTAATTTTTCTATGACAGCTGAAAGGTTACATTTATTCAGAAAATGTTGTATCAGCTTTCTTTTCATTTGCTCCTACTTCTCATTGATTCACAGTGGTAAACATCACTTCATCCATGGATCTGACTTTTCTCTGATTTCTCATGGTCATTCTCACTAATTCGTCTTGCCTCCTGAAATCTTTAGCAATCCCATTATTCCACAGAAGGAAAAACCTTCCTTGGGCCTTTTTCCTCAGAAGATTGATTATTCCCACATTTTAAATGGAGGATTGCAATAAGTTAGGAGAAAATGCCACAAGGGTCTCTCATTTTTTTTTTTTCACATCCTGTATCAGCCTCTGCTTGCACTCTCTGTTCAAAGATATTTGTGCAACACATTGATGGAAGATGCCACTTGTTTCTCTCCTTGGGGAAAAGACAGATTAATTACCTAACAAATAAAATAAAGAGAGTGTCTTGCTCTTTTCAAATGTTGGACAGGATTGCTTGCATCCTAATTTAAATATTTCAGGTGACTGAAGCTTAAGATTCCTAAGCTTTAATCCATACTTGCACCATGCACAGCACCCAACAGGAGAGCTTTACATAACACCATGAGACACTTGTGTGCAAGTGGAACAGATACAAATATAAAACTATTGCTGTCTTCTTGTGTCATAAAAATGATTTTTTGTCTCATTTAAAATATTTTTTTCTAAAATCCAAAAAACCTCTCAGGCTAAAATATTGTTATTTCAAATATGGTATAATCGAAGACCCTTCAAATTTCTTTCCAGTTTTGTTGATGATGGGATGCCGTCAGAGATATGACTTCATTAAACACAATAGGTAAGATTCCTTCATAGGCCTGATTGGGGAATATGAAAATAAACCCCAGAAAAATCTGGACATTTTCTAGTTCTCAAATATTGGTTAAGATGGTAGAAAGGGCCCTTCATTGTCCTATATGTTAATGCAGATCAATTGTGAGAGGTGGGGATAAAACAAGCAGCCTAAATATCCTTTATGTTTGTTGTACTACTAGTAGAAAGAGGAAGGGTCAACATGTCACCATGGTTGATATAGCAAATAAGCTGCTTGAAACTACACAGAAATGTACCTGCTTGTATTTTCTGTGCAGTTACCCTCTCTTTTGGTGTGCCCTGATACCTCCCTCAACTTATGTACCAACTCCAGCAGCATTAAGCAGAAATCCAAAGAAATCTATTCTTTGGAATTATGAGGAAGGGAAGAGTCAAACATTTTATAACATGCTCTATACAAGGATACACGTCACCGTCCTTATCTATGCCATGCCATGCATGGAGGGTCAGTAGGTTCAGGGGATTCTGGAAGCACCAAGTTCTGTGGGGTTAATCACAGTTGCATTCATGGGCAGTAAAAGAGAAGGGCCTTATCTTGGTCACTTTCTCAATGCTAGTAGCTACAAAAAGAAGAGGATAGCAGACATCTTAGGGAGAAGAACCAACATTAAATGAAATGTCCTAATTACTCTAGGCAACCTCTCATGGTGGCCTCCCATAACTCCTCAAATCCCTACATACTTGCACAAGGGATAGTGTAATATTACTGGAGTGTCTGACTGCAGATTAACATTATTTTTGTTGAAAAAAATAAAAATAGGTTCAAGTGATAGGGTTTGAAAAGTGTTCACAGTGTGAGGGAAACTATTGTAACAGTGTGGACAGAACCCTTTGGATGGATTCATCATGTTTTTTTTTGTTTGTTTGTTTGTTTGTTTTTTGCTGCTTCAGAATCTGTAGTAGCGATTGGTGTGTTCCATGATACATCCCCGCTTCTTATAAGTTTTAGATGGAATACCCCATTAGGAAGAAGTACACGTAAGGAAGATTAGTGAGTCAAACTCCTCTGCCCTCTGTCAGCAGTGGGTGCAAAGGGATTTAGACCAAGTGCTTTCATCCTTTGATTTGCAAAGTTTTCACTATATGAATGATGTTTTGTTTGTTTGCAGGTCAGGAGCCTTGGTCTCAATATCCCTGTTTAAAAAGTGTTATCACGTGTCTGCCAGAAAGAATTGCTGATGATACTGGGAAAAATTGAGAGTTATCCTTAACAATTAAGGGTTTTGTAGCAACATGGATGGACCTAGAGATTGTTATACTGAGTGAAGCAAGTCAGACACAGAAAGACAGATATCATATGATATTGCTTATATGAGGAATCTAAAAAAGAAAAAAAAAAGGTACAAATGAACTTATTTACACAACAGAAATAGAATCATGGATATAGAAAACAAACTTATGGTTACCAGGGGATAAGTGGGGAAGGGATAAATTGGGAGATTGGGACTGACTTATACACACTACTATATATAAAATAGATAAAGACCTGCTTTATAGCACAGGGAACTCTACTCAGTGGTCTGTACTGGCGTATACGGAAAAAGAATCTTATAAAAAAAAAAAAAAACAAGGGTTTTGGGATTATATAATAAATATAAATGTGCAAACCTTTAACATGAAAGGAAAAATCAGTTAACTCTGTGGTCCCTGTTATGGTGTAAATATTTTGTACCTCTAATTTTAAACTTTTGAAACCCAGCTCCCATGTTGATGGTATTAGGAGGTGGGGCTTTTGGGAGGTGATTAGGTTATGAGGCCAGAGACCTCAAACATGGGATTAGTGACCTAATAAATGTAGCACACAGAAGACCTTATGCCCATTCCATGATTTCATTGCCGAGCGAGAAGACCCACATTATGAACCAGAAATTGGTCCCTCGTCAGACACTAAGTCAGCTGGCAACTTGTTCTTTTTTTAAAAAAAATTAATTAGATAATTAATTAATTAATTTTTTGGCTGTGTTGGGTCTTTGGTGCGGTGCGCGGGCTTCTCATTGAGTGGCTTCTCTTGTTGTGGAGCACGGGCTCTAGGCGTGTGGGTTTCAGTAGTTGTGGCTCACGGGCTCAGTAGTTGTGGCCTGTGGACTCTAGAGCACAGGCTCAGTATTTGTGGTGCACGGGCTTAGTTGTTCCATGGCATGTGGGATCTTCCTGGACCAGGGCTCGAACCCTTGTCCCCTTTATTGGTAGGCAGATTCTTAACCACTGCACCTCCAGGGAAGCCCCTGGTTACTTGTTCTTGAACTTTTCAGCCTCAGCAATTATGAGAAAACAAAAATATTCTGTTGTTTATAAAATACCAAGTCTCTCGTATTTTGTTTTAGCAGTCAAAGAGCTGGCTGAGGAGAAATATCTGTGAGCTTGAAGACATATCAGGAGAAACCTTTAAATCTCAAAAGAAAAGAGAAAATGGGCAGGAAAGAAATCAACAGAACAGAGTAATCAATAATTGTGGAACAATGAAAAATGCTGTGACCTATACATAATGGGTATAGCAGGAGGAGAATAAAGATAATAAAGAACAGAAAATATTTTTTTTAAAAATGACTGAGAATCTCCCCAAATGAATGTCTGACACTAAATCCACAACATCCAAACTTAGAAGAATATATGAATAGTAAAGAAAACTGACCAATATCTCTCAGGAACATCAATGCAAAAATCCTCAACAAAATATTACCAAATCGAATCCAACAATATTTTGAGAGAATTTTATATCATGAATGAGAGGAAATAATCCCAGGTATGAAAGGCTTGCTCAACATTCTAGAATCAAATAATTATATCCATCACATCAACACCTTAAAGACAATCATTAGCATATCAATAGATTCAGAAGAACTTTGAAAAAATCTAACACCCATTCTTCATAAAAAACTCTCAGTTAAAGAAATAGACTGGAGCTTTCTCAAGTTGATAACAAAGATTTACAGGAAACTTTTATCTTACATCATGATTAATGGTCAAAACCATGAAGCTTTTCCACTAAGTTCAGGTAAAAGCAAGGATGTCCCCTTTCATGACTCCTTTTCCATATTTTACTCCAAGTCCTTGCTAATGCAATAAGGCACGAAAATAAATAAAACAAATACAGATTGGGTAGAAAAAAATGAAAGCAACCTAAATAAAATGTGGACCAATATACTTTATGGACACCTCACCAAAGAAAATAGACACTAAGCATATAAGTATACAGAAGAATAATCCAGATTACATGCTGCCATGAAAAAGCAAATTAAAAATACAATTACATACCACTATGTAACACTTAGAATGGCTAAAATGTGAACAATGACAAGAACAAATTCTGTAGGAGATGTGGAACAATAGGAAATGTCATTTGTCATTGGTGGAAATGAAAAATAATACAGCTACTTTGGTAGTCTGATTGACACTTGCTAGAATATTGAGCATTCCCTTACTGTACAATCCGTCAAGTGTTCTCATGGATATTTACTGAAAGTAGTTTAAAAAACATACTTCCAGAGGAAAACCTGCATATGGATATTTATAGCACCTAATTCAATATTGCCAAAATGTGAATGAAACTAAGGTGTCCTCCAATAGGTGAATGAAATGATATAGTATTAATATATTCTGGGAATGGGATAATATTGAGCACTAAAAAAGTAAGCTATCAAGCCATATAAAGAGATGGGAATTCTTTTTTTTTTTTTTTTCTTTTGAAATATAGGTGATTTTCTTTATTTTGAAATTTAAATTTTATTGGAGTATAGTTGATTTACAGTGTTGTGTTCATTTCAGCTGCACAGCAAGTGATTCAGTTACACATATGCATATATTCATTCTTTTTCAGATTCTTTTCTGATAACGGTATTCCCAGAATACTGAGTAGAGCTCCCTGTGCTATACAGTAGGTCCTTGTTGCTTATCTGTTATATATAGTCATATTCGTATGTTTACCCCAAGCTCCTGATTTATCCCTACCCCCCACCTCTCCCCTTTGGTAACCATAAGTTTGTTTTCCAAGTCTGTGAGTCTGCCTCTGTTTTGTAAGTTAGTTCATTTGTATCAATTTTTAGCTTCCACCTAGAAGTGATATCACCCAATATTTGTCTTACTCTGTCTGACTTACTTCACTTAGTACAATCATCTCTAGGTCCATCCATGTTACTGCAACTGGCATTATTTTCTTCTATTTTATGGCTGAGTCATATTCCTATTATATATGTATCACATATTCTTTACCTATATTCATATGTTGATGGACATTTTGGTTGCTTCCATGTCTTCGCTATTGTAAAGAGTGTTGCAGTGAACATTGGGGAAGATGTGTCTTTTCGATTTATGCTTTCCTCCAGATATGCACACAGGAGTGAACTTGCTGGATCATCTGGTAGCTCTATTTTATTTTACTTCATTTCATTTAAGTTTCAATTTTGTTAGAATAGAGTTGATTTACAATGTTGTGTTACTTTCTGCTGCACAGCACAGTGAAGCAGTTATACATATGTCCAATCCTTTTTGGATTCCTTTCCCATACAGGTCATTACAGAGTATTGAGTAGAGTTCCCTGTGCTATACAGTAAGCCCTTATTTGTTATCTCTTTTATATATAGTGGTGTGTATATGTCAATCCCAATTTCCAATTTATCCCTCCCACCTCCTCTTACTCTGGTAACCTCCATTCTGTGCTCCATAGTGGCTGTTACCAATTGGCATTGCCACCGATAGCATAGAATTGGTGGCGCAGTGGTTAAGAATCTGCCTGCCAGTTCAGGGGACACAGGTTCGAGCCCTGGCCCGGGAAGATCTCACATGCCACAGAACAAGTAAGCCCGTGCACCACAACTACTCAGTCTGCGCTCTAGAGCCCACGAGCCACAACTACTGAAGCCTGTGTGCCTACAGCTTGTGCTCCACAACAAGAGAAGCCACCACAAAGAGAAGGCTTCGTACCACAACGATGAGTAGCCCCCGCTTGCTGCAACTATAGAAATGCCACGCGCAGCAACGAAGACCCAACGCAGATTAAAAAAAAAATAATAAGTAGTAGATTTCTCTTTTTTCCACACCCTCTGAAGCATTTCTTGTTTGTAGACATTGTGATGATGGCTATTCTGAGTGGTTCCAGGTGATACTTCTTTGTACATCTGATTTGCATTTGTCTAACATAAAGCAATGGTGAGTATCTTCATATGTGCTTTTTTTTTTTTTGAACAGTGTCAGTAAGATTGATCCCTTGAAAAAGGGTTATTGAAAGGTTGCCTTGTTTTGAAGTCTACTTCGATTACCTACCCCAAGACATTTTTTGAGGGCTGTTGTCATTTACAGCTCCCCAGGCGTTGTGAATATGAAGTGCGTATAAGGTCCAGTTTTAGAATTGTTGTTATGGGAAACAGAAGGCGGCAGGATTTCTACTGTCCCTCTCTGGTTACTGACACAACCTTAGATGTAGGGCAAGTCCTGTTCTTGGGTATTAAATTAGAGTGGAATGTGCCTGACCAAACATGTAAGGGCTTCTGTCCCATTCCTTCTTCCCCCTTACCCTTCATCCCCCGAACAAGTATAAACCCCTGCAAAATCACCTGTTGAGGGTGCTGTCTTGTAGAGTGGGATGACCCTTACGAAGGAGTCGGGAGGTCGGAACCCAAACACCAGGATATGTTGAGAGCAGGTGATTTTCCAAATGTCATCCAGCCCAGAGAGTCCACCATCCTTTGGGTGTCAGAGGGTTGGTTTAGTAGTATGAGGGCACACTTAGACCTGGAGATAGTGATCCCATGCAGAGGGGACCAGGTACTACATGTTCAAGGGGGGCGAATTAGCTGGCATATCCTCCCGAGGTCCTCAGGCCCACAACAGTCCAGCCTTGGGACCAAATTGTGTCTGTGTCCAGGGATGTGACACTAGTACATTCACTGCGACTAAACAAATTTAGTGATCATTTTTCTTTTCTTTAATTTAATTTTAAATTTATAATGGAGTATATAGTTGATTTATCATGTTGTGTTCATTTTTGACATACACCAACATGATTCATTTATACAGAGATAACTATGTATTCTTTTTAGAATTATTTTCCCATTGAGGTTACTAAAGGGTGTTGAGAAGAGTTCCAAGTGCTCTACAGCAGGTCCATGTTGATTACAAGTTTTCTCTCTGTAAATATGTATATACTAACTCCAACCTCATGATTTATACCTCCAACACACCTTTCCAGTTTGGTAACCAGAAGTTTGTGTTCTAAGTCTGGGACTCTGTTTCTGTGTTGTAAGATAGTACCTTTCTATCAATTTTTAGATTCCACCGATAAGTAATATCATATGATATTTTTCATTGCCTGATTTATGACACTTAGTATGAATGTATGTAGGTCCTTCTGAGTGGCCCTAAATGGCCTTATTTCATTCACTTCATGGCTGAGTAATATTCCATTGTACATATCTACCATAATTTCTTTATCCATTCTTCCTTCCAAGGACTTTTAGGTCGCTTCCGAGTAGAGGCTCTTGTAAACAGGGCTGCATAAATTTTAGAGTGCCTGGGTCCTGTCAATTTACGTTTTTTCCAAGATACAGGCCCAGGAGTGGAAGCGCCATATGCTCTGAAGCTCTGGTTTTTAGATTTTTAAGGAATCACCACCCACTTCTCCAGAGTGGCTGTTAGCAATTTACATTCCCACCATCAGCTTGTCAGGGTTCCCTTTTCTCCACGCCCTGTCCTGCATTTCAGGTTTTACAGTTTGTGAGGTTGGCCATTCTGACTGGTGTGAAGTGATATCTCTTTGTAGTATTAATTTACATTGCCCGCCTGTTTTGTTGGTCAAAAATGGAGTAAGGGTTTTTCCTGAATATATTAAGGAATAACGCATACGGCCTTTTTGGCAAACTGCATCACTGGGGATGTTCAGCAGCTTTGCATGTGCTTTAATGACGAGTGCAAACTACCCCTTGAAATCCCTTTCCTGCAATTCTGCCTTGCTTACAAGGCCTTTACGAATACTTGGCTCAAGAAATGACTCCATTAGAGGTGTCCATTACAACCCTGCATGTTTGTGAATTGCAGTGCCCCTGAGCACCGGTTTTCAACTTGTTTAGGGAAGCAGACACAAAGGGGCAGGATTTCTACAGACCCATTCCAGTTACTGGGGCACCTGAAGGATAGGGCAATTCTTCTTCCATGTAGGAAACTAGAGTAGCATATGCCTGTCCAAACATCTAAGGCTTGTGTCTCATTCCATCCCGCCATTCCCCTTCTTCACCGGAAAATTCCAAGCCGTGCAGAACCGGCTGTTGAGTGTGCTGCCTTCCCAAAGTGGGGAGACTCTAAGGAAAGGAGCTGGGGAACCCGAATACCAGGAGACGTGGAGATGAGGTGACTTTTCCAAAGTCTTCCCGATCAGACGGTGTACCATCCTCTGGATGTGCCATGCATGTTGTAGCTGTAGGAAGGGTCCCCTGCACCTGGAGGTATGGGACCCATGGAATGGGGGCCAGGCAGTATTACTCTAAAAGTGCTGCATTTGCTGTCCCATCCTCACGAAGCCTCTCAGACCAACGAGTGTAGAGCCTTAGGTCCCATCCAGCTCTGTGTCTAGATATGGTCAGTCCAGGTTGCATCACAGCCCTTGAACAAATTTTGTAAGAATTTCTCTCTCTCTCTCACTGTCTTTATTTTGTTCTTGTTATTTAATTTTATAATGGGGTATAGCTGATTTTCAATACTGTGTTTCTTCCTGCTCTACATCTATCCACTTGATTCACTTAAAGAGAGACATCAATACATTCTTTTACAGATTCTTACCAGTCTTATATATCCTTTTCTGGTGATAACAGTGTGCTGAGTCCATCTCTTTGAGCTATAGAGTAGGTGCTGTCGAATACCTATTTTGTTTATGGAACCGTATCTGTGCTAATTTCAACCTCCTGGTTTATGCATCACCCTGCCCCACCTTTCTCCTTTAGCAGCAATAAGTGTGTTTTCTAAATGTGTGACTCCGTTTCTGTTTTGTAATTGCGTTCATGTGTAGGCATTTTTAGATACTATCTATAAGTGATACCTTATGATAAGTCTCTTTTTATGTCTGACTTATGTCACTTAGGATGATCGTACCTCAGTCTCCACGAGTTGCTGCCACTGGCCTTATTTCATTGATTTAATTGCTGAGTAATATTCCATTGTACATAAGTACCACATCTTCTTTATCCATTTTTTCCTTCCAAGGACATGTAAGTTGTACCCAAATCGAGGCATTTCTAAACAGAGCAGCCCTAAACTTTGGGGTGCCTGTGTCTTGTCGATTTTTTGGTTTTCCCAAGATATACGTCCATGAGGGGACGTGCTGTATGCTCTGTACCTCTGTGTTTTAGAAGTTTTAAGATACAGCATACACTTCTCAAGAGTGGCCGGTGGCCATTTACATACCGCCGATCAGCATAACAAGGCTCCCTTTTCTCCATGGCCTGTCCTGCATTTCTGGGTTTTACACTTTTTCAGCATGGGCCTTTTGACCAATGCGAAGTGAGACATTTTTGTAATGCTGATTTGCATTGCCCGCTTGTTTAGTTGGCCAAAAAGAGCATCTGCGTTTTTTCCAAAATTTATTCAGGAAAGAACGCAGACGCCCTTTTTGGCCAACTGCATCATTGTCGAAGATCTGCAGAATTTCATGTGCTTTAAAGGCGAGTCCAATCTACCTGTGAAAAACTGTTTCCTGCAATTCTGTCTTGCTTTGAAATCCTCTTCGTTGCCTTACCTCAATATATTTTTGGACGAGAGTGATCATTTATAACTCTGCAGGTTTGTGAATTGCTGTGCCCCTGAGTTCCATTTTTCAACTCGCTTTCTTGGGAGCTGGCCGCAAAAGCGCAGGATGGCTTCAGGACCTATTCTGGTTCCCTGGGGCAGGCTGAGCCTTTGGTTAATTCTTCTTCCTGATGGAAATTAGAGTGACCTGTGCCTTTCCCAACACCTAGAGCTAGTCTCTCATTGGTTCCCCCTCTTCCCGTTCATCCTCAAGACAAACTGCCACCTGTATGGAACAGGAGGTTAAAGGTGCTGATTCTCCAAGGAGGGAGATTGCTAGTAAAGTGGCTGGAATGGCGAACCCGAGCACAAGGAGATGAGAAATGAGGTGCGTTTTAGAAACCTTTCCCGATCACTTGGTGTACCATCTTCTGGGTTTCTCATGCATGTTTTCGATGTAGGAAGATGCCCTTGAACCTGGAGATTTGGGACCCATGGGATGGGTAAAACGCAGTATTACTTTAAAGCGTCTGCGTTTGCTCACCCAACCTCACCAAACCTCTCAGCCCCAAGAGTGTCCACCCTTATGTCTCAATCAGCTGCGGGTCTAGATATGGTCAAACCAGGTGGCATCACAGCCCCTGAACGAATTTTGTAAGAATTTCTCTCTCTTTCACTGTCTTTGTTTCACTGGTTTTTAAAATTAATTGAGTTTTATAATGGGGTTTAGCTGCTTTTCACTGCTGTGTTTATGCAGCTTTACACCCACTTGACTCACTTACAGAGAGATATCAATACATAAGTTTTAAGATTCTTAGTAGTCAGATATATTCTTGGGCGGTGAATAGGGGGTGTTGAGTCCAGTTCCCTGAGCAAGGAGTAGGACTTGTCTATTACATATTGGGTTTATGGAACGGTATCTGAGCTAATTTGAAACCCTTGTTTTATGCATCACCTCACCTCACCTTTCCCGTTAGGCAGCCATAGTGTGATTTCTAAACGTGTGACTCTGTTCTGTTTTGTAATTCAGTTCAAGGGTAGAGGTTTTTACATTCCCTCTATAAGTGATATCTTATGATAAGTGTCCTTTTCTGTGTGACTTATTGCACTTAGAATCGTCGTACCTAAATCCACTCATCATGCTGCTACTAGCCTTATGACGTTGATTTCATGGCTGAGTGATATTCCATTGTACATAAGGACCACAACTTCTTTATCCATTTTTCTCTTTCCTGGGATATTTAAGGTGTAACGAAGTGGAGGTTCTTGTCAACAGAGCAGCCCTAAACTTTGGGGTGCTTGTGTCTTGCTGATTTTTAGTTTTCCCAATTTATACGCCCATGAGTGGAAGTTCCCTATGCTCTCTAAGCTGAGTTTTGTAGATGTTTCAGGACACACCGTACACTTCTCCAGAGTGGCTGTTGGCAATTTACATCCTGCCCATCAGCGTAGCAAGGCTTCCGTTTCTCCATGGCCTGTCCTGCGTTTTTGGTTTTGACACTTTATTCAGCATGTCCCTTTTGACCGATGGGAAGCGAGACTTCTTTGTACCGCTGATTTGCCTTTCCAGGATGCTTGGACGGCCAAACAGGGCGTGTACGTTTTTTCCTGAATATATTCAGGAAAAAACGCATACGCTCTTTTTGGTCAAGGGCATCATTGTCGAGGTTTTGCCGCTTTTCCTGTGCTTTAAAGGCGATTCGAATCTGCCTCCTGAAATCTGTTTCCTGCAATTCTGCCTTGCTTTCAAATCCTCTTCGTTGCCTTCCCTCAATATATTTGTAGACGAGAGTTATCATTTATAAGTCTGCAGGTTTGTGAATTGCAGTGACCCTGAGCTCCATTTTTCAACTCGGTTTCTTGGGAGCTGGCCGCAGAAGCGCAGGATTTCTTTAGGCCCTATTCTGCTTCCGGGCGGCACTCTGAGCCTGTGGTTAATTCTTCTTCCTGATGGGAAAATAGAGTGACCTGTGCCTGTCCCAACACCTAGAGCTAGTCTCTCATTGGTTCCCCCTCTTCCCGTTCATCCTCAAGACAAACTGCCACCTGTATGGAACAGGAGGTTAAAGGTGCTGATTCTCCAAGGAGGGAGATTGCTAGTAAAGCGGCTGGAATGGCGAACCCGAGCACAAGGAGATGAGAAATGAGGTGCGTTTTAGAAACCTTTCCCGATCACTCGGTGTACCATCTTCTGGGTTTCTCATGCATGTTTTCGATGTAGGAAGATGCCCTTGAACCTGGAGATTTGGCACCCATGGGATGGGTACCACGCAGTATTACTTTAATGGGTCTGCGTTTGCTCACCCAACCTCACCAAACCTCTCAGCCCCAAGAGTGTCCACCCTTGTGTCTCAATCAGCTGCGGGTCTAGATATGGTGAATCCAGGTGGCATCACAGCCCCTTAACGAATTTTGTGAGAATTTCTCTCTCTTTCACTGTCTTTGCTTCACGGGTTTTTAAAATTAATTGAGTTTTATAATGGGGTTTAGCTGCTTTTTTACTGCTGTGTTTATGCAGCTTTACACCCACTTGACTCACTTACAGAGAGATATCAATACATAGGTTTTAAGATTCTTACTAGTCAGATATATTCTTGGGCGGTGAATAGAGGGTGTTGAGTCCAGTTCACTGAGCAAGGAGTAGGTCTTGTCTATTACGTATTGGGTTTATGGAACGGTATCTGAGCTAATTTGAAACCCTTGTTTTATGCGTCACCCCACCTCACCTTTCCCGTTAGGCAGCCATAGTGTGTTTTCTAAACGTGTGACTCTGTTCTGTTTTGTAATTCAGTTCAAGGGTAGCGGTTTTTACATTCCCTCTATAAGTGATATCTTATGATAAGTGTCTTTTTCTGTGTCACTTATTTCACTTAGAATAGTCGTACCTAAATCCACTCATCATGCTGCTACTAGTCTTATGACGTTGATTTCATGGCTGAGTGATATTCCATTGTACATAAGGATCACAACTTTTTTATCCATTTTTCTCTTTCCTGGGATATTTAAGGTGTAACGAAGTGGAGGTTCTTGTCAACAGAGCAGCCCTAAACTTTGGGGTGCTTGTGCCTTGCTGATTTTTAGTTTTCCCAATTTATACGCCCATGAGTGGAAGTGCCCTATGCTCTCTAAGCTGAGTTTTTCAGATGTTTCAGGACACACTGTACACTTCCCCAGAGTGCCTCTTGGCAATTTACATCCCGCCCATCAGCGTAGCAAGTCTCGCGTTTCTCCATGGCCTGTCCTGCGTTTCTGGTTTTGACACTTTATTCAGCATGGCCCTTTTGACCGATGGGAAGCGAGACTTCTTTTTAGCGCTGATTTGCCTTTCCAGGTTGCTTGGTTGGCCAAGAAGGGCGTATGCGTTCTTTCCTGAATATATTCAGGAAAAAACGCATACGCCCTTCTTGGACAAGGGCATCATTGTCGAGGTTTTGCCGCTTTTCCTGTGCTTTAAAGGCGATTCGAATCTGCCTCCTGAAATCTGTTTCCTGCAATTCTGCCTTGCTTTCAAATCCTCTTTGTTGCCTTCCCTCAATATATTTGTAGACGAGAGTTATCATTTATACTTCTGCAGGTTTGTGAATTGCAGTGCCCCTGAGCTCCATTTTTTAACTCGCTCTCTTGGTAGCTGGCCGCAAAAGCGCAGGATTGCTTTAGGCCCTATTCTGCTTCCGGGCGGCAGACTGAGCCTGTGGTTAATTCTTCTTCCTGATGGGAAAATAGAGTGATCTGTGCCTGTCGCAACACCTAGAGCTAGTCTCTCATTGGTTCCCCCTCTTCCCGTTCATCCTCAGAACAAATTGAAACCTGTACGGAACAGGAGGTTAAAGGTGCTGATTCTCTAAGCAGGGAGATTTCTAGTAAAGCGGCTGGAATGGCGAACCCGAGCACAAGGAGATGAGAAATGAGGTGCGTTTTAGAAACCTTTCCCGATCACTCGGTGTAACGTCTTCTGGGTTCCTCATGCATGTTTTCGATGTAGGATGATGCCCTTGATCCTGGAGATTTGGGACCCATGGGATGGGTACCACGCAGTATTACTTTAAAGCGTCTGCGTTTGCTCACCCAACCTCACCAAACCTCTCAGCCCCAAGAGTGTCCACCCTTATGTCTCAATCAGCTGCAGGTCTAGATATGGTCAATCCAGGTGGCATCACAGCCCCTGAACGAATTTTGTAAGAATTTCTCTCTCTTTCACTGTCTTTGCTTCACGGGTTTTTAAAAGTAATTGATTTTTATATTGGGGTTTAGCTGATTTTCACTGCTGTGTTTATGCCGCTTTACACCCACTTGACTCACTTACAGAGAGATATCAATACATAGGTTTTAAGATTCTTACTAGTCAGATATATTCTTGGGCGGTGAATAGGGGGTGTTGAGTCCAGTTCCCTGAGCAAGGAGTAGGTCTTGTCTATTAAATATTGGGTTTATGGAACGGTATCTGAGCTAATTTGAAATCCTTGTTTTATGCATCACCCCACCTCACCTTTCCCGTTAGGCAGCCATAGTGTGTTTTCTAACCGTGTGACTCTGTTCTGTTTTGTAATTCAGTTCAAGGGTAGCGGTTTTTACATTCCCTCTATAAGTGATATCTTATGATAAGTGTCTTTTTCTGTGTGACTTATTTGACTTAGAATCGTCGTACCTAAATCCACTCATCATGCTGCTACTAGCCTTATGAGGTTGATTTCATGGCTGAGTGATGTTCCATTGTACATAAGGACCACAACTTCTTTATCCATTTTTCTCTTTCCTGGGATATTTCAGGTGTAGCGAAGTGGAGGTTCTTGTCAACAGAGCAGCCCTAAACTTTGGGGTGCCTGTGTCTTGCTGATTTTTAGTTTTCCCAATTTATACGCCCATGAGTGGAAGTGCCCTATGCTCTCTAAGCTGAGTTTTGTAGATGTTTCAGGACACACCGTACACTTCTCCAGAATGGCTGTTGGCAATTTACATCCCACCCATCAGCATAGCAAGGCTCCCGTTTCTCCATGGCCTGTCCTGCATTTCTGGTTTTGACACTTTATTCAGCATGGCCCTTTTGACCGATGGGAAGCGAGACTTCTTTGTAGCGCTGATTTGCCTTTCCAGGTTGCTTGGTTGGCCAAAAAGGGCGTATGCGTTTTTTCCTGAATATATTCAGGAAAAAACGCATACGCCCTTTTTGGCCAAGGGCATCATTATCGAGGTGTTGCCGCTTTTCCTGTGCTTTAAAGGCGATTCGAATCTGCCTCCTGAAATCTGTTTCCTGCAATTCTGCCTTGCTTTCAAATCCTCTTTGTTGCCTTCCCTCAATATATTTGTAGACGAGAGTTATCATTTATAATTCTGCAGGTTTGTGAATTGCAGTGCCCCTGAGCTCCATTTTTCAACTCGCTCTCTTGGTAGCTGGCCGCAAAAGCGCAGGATTGCTTTAGGCCCTATTCTGCTTCCGGGCGGCAGACTGAGCCTGTGGTTAATTATTCTTCCTGATGGGAAAATAGAGTGACCTGTGCCTGTCCCAACGCCTAGAGCTAGTCTCTCATTGGTTCCCCCTCTTCCCGTTCATCCTCAGGACAAATTGCAACCTGTATGGAACAGGAGGTTAAAGGTGCTGATTCTCCAAGGAGGAAGATTGCTAGTAAAGCGGCTGGAATGGCGAACCCGAGCACAAGGAGATGAGAAATGAGGTGCGTTTTAGAAACCTTTCCCGATCACTCGGTGGACCATCTTCTGGGTTTCTCATGCATGTTTTCGATGTAGGAAGATGCCCTTGAACCTGGAGATTTGGGACCCATGGGATGGGTACAACGCAGTATTACTTTAAAGCGTCTGTGTTTGCTCACCCAACCTCACCAAACTTCTCAGCCCCAAGAGTGTCCACCCTTATGTCTCAATCAGCTGCAGGTCTAGATATGGTCAATCCAGGTGGCATCACAGCCCCTGAACGAATTTTGTAAGAATTTCTCTCTCTTTCACTGTCTTTGTTTCACGGGTTTTTAAAATTAATTGAGTTTTATAATGGGGTTTAGCTGCTTTTCACTGCTGTGTTTATGCAGCTTTACACCAACTTGACTCACTTACAGAGAGATATCAATACATAAGTTTTAAGATTCTTACTAGTCAGATATATTCTTGGGCGGTGAATAGGGGGTGTTGAGTCCAGTTCCCTGAGAAAGGAGTAGGTCTTGTCTATTACATATTGGGTTTATGGAACGGTATCTGAGCTAATTTGAAACCCTTGTTTTATGCATCACCCCACCTCACCTTTCCCGTTAGGCAGCCATAGTGTGTTTTCTAACCGTGTGACTCTGTTCTGTTTTGTAATTCAGTTCAAGGGTAGCGGTTTTTACATTCCCTCTATAAGTGATATCTCATGATAAGTGTCTTTTTCTGTGTGACTTATTTCACTTAGAATCGTCGTACCTAAATCCACTCATCATGCTGCTACTAGCCTTATGACGTTGATTTCATGGCTGAGTGATATTCCATTGTACATAAGGAGCACAACATCTTTATCCATTTTTCTCTTTCCTGGGATATTTAAGGTGTAACGAAGTGGAGGTTCTTGTCAACAGAGCAGCCCTAAACTTTGGGGTGCTTGTGCCTTGCTGATTTTTAGTTTTCCCAATTTATACGCCCATGACTGGAAGTGCCCTATGCTCTCTAAGCTGAGTTTTTCAGATGTTTCAGGACACACCGTACACTTCCCCAGAGTGCCTCTTGGCAATTTACATCCCGCCCATCAGCGTAGCAAGTATCGCGTTTCTCCATGGCCTGTCCTGCGTTTCTGGTTTTGACACTTTATTCAGCATGGCCCTTTTGACCGATGGGAAGCGAGACTTCTTTGTAGCGCTGATTTGCCTTTCCAGGTTGCTTGGTTGGCCAAGAAGGGCGTATGCGTTCTTTCCTGAATATATTCAGGAAAAAACGCATACGCCCTTCTTGGACAAGGGCATCATTGTCGAGGTTTTGCCGCTTTTCCTGTGCTTTAAAGGCGATTCGAATCTGCCTCCTGAAATCTGTTTCCTGCAATTCTGCCTTGCTTTCAAATCCTCTTTGTTGCCTTCCCTCAATATATTTGTAGACGAGAGTTATCATTTATAATTCTGCAGGTTTGTGAATTGCAGTGCCCCTGAACTCCATTTTTCAACTCGCTCTCTTGGTAGCTGGCCGCAAAAGCGCAGGATTGCTTTAGGCCCGATTCTGCTTCCGGGCGGCAGACTGAGCCTGTGGTTAATTCTTCTTCCTGATGGGAAAATAGAGTGATCTGTGCCTGTCGCAACACCTAGAGCTAGTCTCTCATTGGTTCCCCCTCTTCCCGTTCATCCTCAGAACACATTGAAACCTGTACGGAACAGGAGGTTAAAGGTGCTGATTCTCTAAGGAGGGAGATTTCTAGTAAAGCGGCTGGAATGGCGAACCCGAGCACAAGGAGATGAGAAATGAGGTGCGTTTTAGAAACCTTTCACGATCACTCGGTGTAACGTCTTCTGGGTTCCTCATGCATGTTTTCGATGTAGGAAGATGCCCTTGATCCTGGATATTTGGGACCCATGGGATGGGTACCACGCAGTATTACTTTAAAGCGTCTGCGTTTGCTCACCCAACCTCACCAAACCTCTCAGCCCCAAGAGTGTCCACCCTTATGTCTCAATCAGCTGCGGGTCTAGATATGGTCAATCCAGGTAGCATCACAGCCCCTGAACGAATTTTGTAAGAATTTCTCTCTCTTTCACTGTCTTTGCTTCACGGGTTTTTAAAAGTAATTGATTTTTATATTGGGGTTTAGCTGATTTTCACTGCTGTGTTTATGCCGCTTTACACCCACTTGACTCACTTACAGAGAGATATCAATGCATAGGTTTTAAGATTCTTACTAGTCAGATATATTCTTGGGCGGTGAATAGGGGGTGTTGAGTCCAGTTCACTGAGCAAGGAGTAGGTCTTGTCTATTACATATTGGGTTTATGGAACGGTATCTGAGCTAATTTGAAACCCTTGTTATATGCATCACCCCTCCTCACCTTTCCCGTTAGGCAGCCATAGTGTGTTTTCTAACCGTGTGACTCTGTTCTGTTTTGTAATTCAGTTCAAGGGTAGCGGTTTTTACATTCCCTCTATAAGTGATATCTTATGATAAGTGTCTTTTTCTGTGTGACTTATTTCACTTAGAATCGTCGTACCTAAATCCACTCATCATGCTGCTACTAGCCTTATGACGTTGATTTCATGGCTGAGTGATATTCCATTGTACATAAGGACCACAACTTCTTTATCCATTTTTCTCTTTCCTGGGATATTTCAGGTGTAGCGAAGTGGAGGTTCTTGTCAACAGAGCAGCCCTAAACTTTGGGGTGCCTGTGTCTTGCTGATTTTTAGTTTTCCCAATTTATACGCCCATGAGTGGAAGTGCCCTATGCTCTCTAAGCTGAGTTTTGTAGATGTTTCAGGACACACCGTACACTTCTCCAGAATGGCTGTTGGCAATTTACATCCCACCCATCAGCATAGCAAGGCTCCCGTTTCTCCATGGCCTGTCCTGCATTTCCGGTTTTGACACTTTATTCAGCATGGCCCTTTTGAGCGATGGGAAGCGAGACTTCCTTGTAGCGCTGATTTGCCTTTCCAGGTTGCTTGGTTGGCCAAAAAGGACGTATGCGTTTTTTCCTGAATATATTCAGGAAAAAATGCATACGTCCTTTTTGGCCAAGGGCATCATTGTCGAGGTTTTGCCACTTTTCCTGTGCTTTAAAGGCGATTCGAATCTGCCTCCTGAAATCTGTTTCCTGCAATTCTGCCTTGCTTTCAAATCCTCTTCGTTGCCTTTCCTCAATCTATTTGTGGACGAGAGTTAACATTTATAACTCTGCAGGTTTGTGAATTGCAGTGCCCCTGAGCTCCATTTTTCAACTCGCTGTTTTGGGAGCTAGCCGCAAAAGCGCAGGATTGCTTCAGGCCCTATTCTGGTTCCGGTCAGCAGACTGAGCCTGTGGTTAATTCTTCTTCCTGATGGGAAAATATAGTGACCTGTGCCTGTCCCAACACCTAGAGCTAGTCTCTCATTGGTTCCCCCTCTTCCCGTTCATCCTCAGGACAAATTGCAACCTGTATGGAACAGGAGGTTAAAGGTGCTGATTCTCCAAGGAGGAAGATTGCTAGTAAAGCGGCTGGAATGGCGAACCCGAGCACAAGGAGATGAGAAATGAGGTGCGTTTTAGAAACCTTTCCCGATCACTCGGTGGACCATCTTCTGGGTTTCTCATGCATGTTTTCGATGTAGGAAGATGCCCTTGAACCTGGAGATTTGGGACCCATGGGATGGGTACAACGCAGTATTACTTTAAAGTGTCTGTGTTTGCTCACCCAACCTCACCAAACTTCTCAGCCCCAAGAGTGTCCACCCTTATGTCTCAATCAGCTGCAGGTCTAGATATGGTCAATCCAGGTGGCATCACAGCCCCTGAACGAATTTTGTAAGAATTTCTCTCTCTTTCACTGTCTTTGTTTCACGGGTTTTTAAAATTAATTGAGTTTTATAATGGGGTTTAGCTGCTTTTCACTGCTGTGTTTATGCAGCTTTACACCAACTTGACTCACTTACAGAGAGATATCAATACATAAGTTTTAAGATTCTTACTAGTCAGATATATTCTTGGGCGGTGAATAGGGGGTGTTGAGTCCAGTTCCCTGAGCAAGGAGTAGGTCTTGTCTATTACATATTGGGTTTATGGAACGGTATCTGAGCTAATTTGAAACCCTTGTTTTATGCATCACCCCACCTCACGTTTCCCGTTAGGCAGCCATAGTGTGTTTTCTAACCGTGTGACTCTGTTCTGTTTTGTAATTCAGTTCAAGGGTAGCGGTTTTTACATTCCCTCTATAAGTGATATCTCATGATAAGTGTCTTTTTCTTTGTGACTTATTTCACTTAGAATCGTCGTACCTAAATCCACTCATCATGCTGCTACTAGCCTTATGACGTTGATTTCATGGCTGAGTGATATTCCATTGTACATAAGGAGCACAACATCTTTATCCATTTTTCTCTTTCCTGGGATATTTAAGGTGTAACGAAGTGGAGGTTCTTGTCAACAGAGCAGCCCTAAACTTTGGGGTGCTTGTGCCTTGCTGATTTTTAGTTTTCCCAATTTATACGCCCATGACTGGAAGTGCCCTATGCTCTCTAAGCTGAGTTTTTCAGATGTTTCAGGACACACCGTACACTTCCCCAGAGTGCCTCTTGGCAATTTACATCCCGCCCATCAGCGTAGCAAGTATCGCGTTTCTCCATGGCCTGTCCTGCGTTTCTGGTTTTGACACTTTATTCAGCATGGCCCTTTTGACCGATGGGAAGCGAGACTTCTTTGTAGCGCTGATTTGCCTTTCCAGGTTGCTTGGTTGGCCAAGAAGGGCGTATGCGTTCTTTCCTGAATATATTCAGGAAAAAACGCATACGCCCTTCTTGGACAAGGGCATCATTGTCGAGGTTTTGCCGCTTTTCCTGTGCTTTAAAGGCGATTCGAATCTGCCTCCTGAAATCTGTTTCCTGCAATTCTGCCTTGCTTTCAAATCCTCTTTGTTGCCTTCCCTCAATATATTTGTAGACGAGAGTTATCATTTATAATTCTGCAGGTTTGTGAATTGCAGTGCCCCTGAACTCCATTTTTCAACTCGCTCTCTTGGTAGCTGGCCGCAAAAGCGCAGGATTGCTTTAGGCCCGATTCTGCTTCCGGGCGGCAGACTGAGCCTGTGGTTAATTCTTCTTCCTGATGGGAAAATAGAGTGATCTGTGCCTGTCGCAACACCTAGAGCTAGTCTCTCATTGGTTCCCCCTCTTCCCGTTCATCCTCAGAACACATTGAAACCTGTACGGAACAGGAGGTTAAAGGTGCTGATTCTCTAAGGAGGGAGATTTCTAGTAAAGCGGCTGGAATGGCGAACCCGAGCACAAGGAGATGAGAAATGAGGTGCGTTTTAGAAACCTTTCACGATCACTCGGTGTAACGTCTTCTGGGTTCCTCATGCATGTTTTCGATGTAGGAAGATGCCCTTGATCCTGGATATTTGGGACCCATGGGATGGGTACCACGCAGTATTACTTTAAAGCGTCTGCGTTTGCTCACCCAACCTCACCAAACCTCTCAGCCCCAAGAGTGTCCACCCTTATGTCTCAATCAGCTGCGGGTCTAGATATGGTCAATCCAGGTGGCATCACAGCCCCTGAACGAATTTTGTAAGAATTTCTCTCTCTTTCACTGTCTTTGCTTCACGGGATTTTAAAAGTAATTGATTTTTATATTGGGGTTTAGCTGATTTTCACTGCTGTGTTTATGCCGCTTTACACCCACTTGACTCACTTACAGAGAGATATCAATGCATAGGTTTTAAGATTCTTACTAGTCAGATATATTCTTGGGCGGTGAATAGGGGGTGTTGAGTCCAGTTCACTGAGCAAGGAGTAGGTCTTGTCTATTACATATTGGGTTTATGGAACGGTATCTGAGCTAATTTGAAACCCTTGTTATATGCATCACCCCTCCTCACCTTTCCCGTTAGGCAGCCATAGTGTGTTTTCTAACCGTGTGACTCTGTTCTGTTTTGTAATTCAGTTCAAGGGTAGCGGTTTTTACATTCCCTCTATAAGTGATATCTTATGATAAGTGTCTTTTTCTGTGTGACTTATTTCACTTAGAATCGTCGTACCTAAATCCACTCATCATGCTGCTACTAGCGTTATGACGTTGATTTCATGGCTGAGTGATATTCCATTGTACATAAGGACCACAACTTCTTTATCCATTTTTCTCTTTCCTGGGATATTTCAGGTGTAACGAAGTGGAGGTTCTTGTCAACAGAGCAGCCCTAAACTTTGGGGTGCCTGTGTCTTGCTGATTTTTAGTTTTCCCAATTTATACGCCCATGAGTGGAAGTGCCCTATGCTCTCTAAGCTGAGTTTTGTAGATGTTTCAGGACACACCGTACACTTCTCCAGAATGGCTGTTGGCAATTTACATCCCACCCATCAGCATAGCAAGGCTCCCGTTTCTCCATGGCCTGTCCTGCATTTCCGGTTTTGACACTTTATTCAGCATGGCCCTTTTGAGCGATGGGAAGCGAGACTTCCTTGTAGCGCTGATTTGCCTTTCCAGGTTGCTTGGTTGGCCAAAAAGGACGTATGCGTTTTTTCCTGAATATATTCAGGAAAAAACGCATACGTCCTTTTTGGCCAAGGGCATCATTGTCGAGGTTTTGCCACTTTTCCTGTGCTTTAAAGGCGATTCGAATCTGCCTCCTGAAATCTGTTTCCTGCAATTCTGCCTTGCTTTCAAATCCTCTTCGTTGCCTTTCCTCAATCTATTTGTGGACGAGAGTTAACATTTATAACTCTGCAGGTTTGTGAATTGCAGTGCCCCTGAACTCCATTTTTCAACTCGCTGTTTTGGGAGCTAGCCGCAAAAGCGCAGGATTGCTTCAGGCCCTATTCTGGTTCCGGTCAGCAGACTGAGCCTGTGGTTAATTCTTCTTCCTGATGGGAAAATATAGTGACCTGTGCCTGTCCCAACACCTAGAGCTAGTCTCTCATTGGTTCCCCCTCTTCCCGTTCATCCTCAGGACAAATTGCAACCTGTATGGAACAGGAGGTTAAAGGTGCTGATTCTCCAAGGAGGGAGATTGCTAGTAAAGCGGCTGGAATGGCGAACCCGAGCACAAGGAGATGAGAAATGAGGTGCGTTTTAGAAACCTTTCCCGATCACTCGGTGGACCATCTTCTGGGTTTCTCATGCATGTTTTCGATGTAGGAAGATGCCCTTGAACCTGGAGATTTGGGACCCATGGGATGGGTACCACGCAGTATTACTTTGAAGCGTCTGCGTTTACTCACCCAACCTCACCAAACCTCTCAGCCCCAAGAGTGTCCACCCTTATGTTTCAATCAGATGCAGGTCTGGATATGGTCAATCCAGGTGGCATCACAGCCCCTGAACGAATTTTGTAAGAATTTCTCTCTCTTTCACTGTCTTTGTTTCACGGGTTTTTAAAATTAATTGAGTTTTATAATGGGGTTTAGCTGCTTTTCACTGCTGTGTTTATGCAGCTTTACACCCACTTGACTCACTTACAGAGAGATATCAATACATAGGTTTTAAGATTCTTACTAGTCAGATATATTCTTGGGCGGTGAATAGGGGGTGTTGAGTCCAGTTCACTGAGCAAGGAGTAGGTCTTCTCTATTACATATTGGGTTTATGGAACGGTATCTGAGCTAATTTGAAACCCTTGTTTTATGCATCACCCCACCTCACCTTTCCCGTTAGGCAGCCATAGTGTGTTTTCTAAACGTGTGACTCTGTTCTGTTTTGTAATTCAGTTCAAGGGTATTGGTTTTTACATTCCCTCTATAAGTGATATCTTATGATAAGTGTCTTTTTCTGTGTGACTTATTTCACTTAGAATCGTCGTACCTAAATCCACTCATCATGCTGCTACTAGCCTTATGACGTTGATTTCATGGCTGAGTGATATTCCATTGTACATAAGGACCAGAACTTCTTTATCCATTTTTCTCTTTCGTGGGATATTTAAGGTGTAACAAAGTGGGGGTTCTTGTCAACAGAGCAGCCCTAAACTTTGGGGTGCTTGTGTCTTGCTGATTTTTAGTTTTCCCAATTTATACGCCCATGAGTGGAAGTGCCCTATGCTCTCTAAGCTGAGTTTTGTAAATATTTCAGGATACACCGTACATTTCTCCAGAGTGGCTGTTGGCAATTTACATCCCGCCCATCAGCGTAGCAAGGCTCCCGTTTCTCCGTGGCCTTTCCTGCATTTCTGGTTTTGACACTTTATTCAGCATGGCCCTTTTGACCGATGGGAAGCGAGACTTCTTTGTAGCCCTGATTTGTCTTTCCAGGTTGCTTGGTTGGCCAAAAAGGGCGTATGCGTTTTTTCCTGAATATATTCAGGAAAAAACGCATACGCCCTTTTTGGCCAAGGGCATCATTGTCGAGGTTTTCTCACTTTTCCTGTGCTTTAAAGGCGATTCGAATCTGCCTCCTGAAATTTGTTTCCTGCAATTCTGCCTTGCGTTCAAATCCTCTTCGTTGCTTTCCCTCAATCTATTTGTGGACGAGAGTTAACATTTATAACTCTGCAGGTTTGTGAGTTGCAGTGACCGTGAGCTCCATTTTTCAACTCGCTTTTTTGGGAGCTAGCCGCAAAAGCGCTAGATTCCTTCAGGCCCTATTCTGGTTCCAGTCAGCAGACTGAGCTTGCGGTTAATTCTTCTTCCTGATGGGAAAATAGAGTGACCTGTGCCTGTCCCAACACCTAGAGCTAGTCTCTCATTGGTTCTCCCTCTTCCCGTACATAGTCAGGACAAATTGAAACCTGTATGGAACAGGAGGTTAAAGGTGCTGATTCTCCAAGGTGGGAGATTGCTAGTAAAGCGGCTGGAATGGCGTACCCGAGCACAAGGAGATGAGAAATGAGGTGCGTTTTAGAAACCTTTCCCGTTCACACGGTGTAACTTCTTCTGGGTTTCTCATGCATGGTTTCGATGTAGGAAGATGCCCTTGAACCTGGAGATTTGGGACCCATGGGATGGGTACCACGCAGTATTACTTTAAAGTGTCTGTGTTTGGTCACCCAATCTCTCCAAACCTCTCAGCCCCAAGAGTGTCCACCCTTATGTCTCAATCAGGTGTGGGTCTAGATATGGTGAATCCAGGTGGCATCACAGCCCCTGAACGAATTTTATAAGAATTTCTCTCTCTTTCATTGTCTTTGCTTCACGGGTTTTTAAAAGTAATTATTTTTTATAATGGGGTTTAGCTGCTTTTCACTGTTGTGTTTATGCCGCTTTACACCCACTTGACTGACTTACAGAGAGATATCAATACATGGGATTTAAGATTCTTACTAGTCAGATACATTCTTGGGCGGTGAATAGGGGGTGTTGAGTCCAGTTCACTGAGCAAGGAGTAGGTCTTGTCTATTACATATTGGGTTTATGGAACGGTATCTGAGCTAATTTGAAACCCTTGTTTTATGCGTCACCCCACCTCACCTTTCCCGTTAGGCAGCCATAGTGTGTTTTCTAAACGTGTGACTCTGTTCTGTTTTGTAATTCAGTTCAAGGGTAGCGGTTTTTACATTCCCTCTATAAGTGATATCTTATGATAAGTGTCTTTTTCTGTGTCACTTATTTCACTTAGAATAGTCGTACCTAAATCCACTCATCATGCTGCTACTAGTCTTATGACGTTGATTTCATGGCTGAGTGATATTCCATTGTACATAAGGATCACAACTTTTTTATCCATTTTTCTCTTTCCTGGGATATTTAAGGTGTAACGAAGTGGAGGTTCTTGTCAACAGAGCAGCCCTAAACTTTGGGGTGCTTGTGCCTTGCTGATTTTTAGTTTTCCCAATTTATACGCCCATGAGTGGAAGTGCCCTATGCTCTCTAAGCTGAGTTTTTCAGATGTTTCAGGACACACTGTACACTTCCCCAGAGTGCCTCTTGGCAATTTACATCCCGCCCATCAGCGTAGCAAGTCTCGCGTTTCTCCATGGCCTGTCCTGCGTTTCTGGTTTTGACACTTTATTCAGCATGGCCCTTTTGACCGATGGGAAGCGAGACTTCTTTTTAGCGCTGATTTGCCTTTCCAGGTTGCTTGGTTGGCCAAGAAGGGCGTATGCGTTCTTTCCTGAATATATTCAGGAAAAAACGCATACGCCCTTCTTGGACAAGGGCATCATTGTCGAGGTTTTGCCGCTTTTCCTGTGCTTTAAAGGCGATTCGAATCTGCCTCCTGAAATCTGTTTCCTGCAATTCTGCCTTGCTTTCAAATCCTCTTTGTTGCCTTCCCTCAATATATTTGTAGACGAGAGTTATCATTTATAATTCTGCAGGTTTGTGAATTGCAGTGCCCCTGAGCTCCATTTTTTAACTCGCTCTCTTGGTAGCTGGCCGCAAAAGCGCAGGATTGCTTTAGGCCCTATTCTGCTTCCGGGCGGCAGACTGAGCCTGTGGTTAATTCTTCTTCCTGATGGGAAAATAGAGTGATCTGTGCCTGTCGCAACACCTAGAGCTAGTCTCTCATTGGTTCCCCCTCTTCCCGTTCATCCTCAGAACAAATTGAAACCTGTACGGAACAGGAGGTTAAAGGTGCTGATTCTCTAAGCAGGGAGATTTCTAGTAAAGCGGCTGGAATGGCGAACCCGAGCACAAGGAGATGAGAAATGAGGTGCGTTTTAGAAACCTTTCCCGATCACTCGGTGTAACGTCTTCTGGGTTCCTCATGCATGTTTTCGATGTAGGATGATGCCCTTGATCCTGGAGATTTGGGACCCATGGGATGGGTACCACGCAGTATTACTTTAAAGCGTCTGCGTTTGCTCACCCAACCTCACCAAACCTCTCAGCCCCAAGAGTGTCCACCCTTATGTCTCAATCAGCTGCAGGTCTAGATATGGTCAATCCTGGTGGCATCACAGCCCCTGAACGAATTTTGTAAGAATTTCTCTCTCTTTCACTGTCTTTGCTTCACGGGTTTTTAAAAGTAATTGATTTTTATATTGGGGTTTAGCTGATTTTCACTGCTGTGTTTATGCCGCTTTACACCCACTTGACTCACTTACAGAGAGATATCAATGCATAGGTTTTAAGATTCTTACTAGTCAGATATATTCTTGGGCGGTGAATAGGGGGTGTTGAGTCCAGTTCACTGAGCAAGGAGTAGGTCTTGTCTATTACATATTGGGTTTATGGAACGGTATCTGAGCTAATATGAAACCCTTGTTATATGCATCACCCCTCCTCACCTTTCCCGTTAGGCAGCCATAGTGTGTTTTCTAACCGTGTGACTCTGTTCTGTTTTGTAATTCAGTTCAAGGGTAGCGGTTTTTACATTCCCTCTATAAGTGATATCTTATGATAAGTGTCTTTTTCTGTGTGACTTATTTCACTTAGAATCGTCGTACCTAAATCCACTCATCATGCTGCTACTAGCGTTATGACGTTGATTTCATGGCTGAGTGATATTCCATTGTACATAAGGACCACAACTTCTTTATCCATTTTTCTCTTTCCTGGGATATTTCAGGTGTAGCGAAGTGGAGGTTCTTGTCAACAGAGCAGCCCTAAACTTTGGGGTGCCTGTGTCTTGCTGATTTTTAGTTTTCCCAATTTATACGCCCATGAGTGGAAGTGCCCTATGCTCTCTAAGCTGAGTTTTGTAGATGTTTCAGGACACACCGTACACTTCTCCAGAATGGCTGTTGGCAATTTACATCCCACCCATCAGCATAGCAAGGCTCCCGTTTCTCCATGGCCTGTCCTGCATTTCTGGTTTTGACACTTTATTCAGCATGGCCCTTTTGACCGATGGGAAGCGAGACTTCTTTGTAGCGCTGATTTGCCTTTCCAGGTTGCTTGGTTGGCCAAAAAGGGCGTATGCGTTTTTTCCTGAATATATTCAGGAAAAAACGCATACGCCCTTTTTGGCCAAGGGCATCATTATCGAGGTGTTGCCGCTTTTCCTGTGCTTTAAAGGCGATTCGAATCTGCCTCCTGAAATCTGTTTCCTGCAATTCTGCCTTGCTTTCAAATCCTCTTTGTTGCCTTCCCTTAATATATTTGTAGACGAGAGTTATCATTTATAATTCTGCAGGTTTGTGAATTGCAGTGCCCCTGAGCTCCATTTTTCAACTCGCTCTCTTGGTAGCTGGCCGCAAAATCGCAGGATTGCTTTAGGCCAGATTCTGCTTCCGGGCGGCAGACTGAGCCTGTGGTTAATTATTCTTCCTGATGGGAAAATAGAGTGACCTGTGCCTGTCCCAACGCCTAGAGCTAGTCTCTCATTGGTTCCCCCTCTTCCCGTTCATCCTCAGGACAAATTGCAACCTGTATGGAACAGGAGGTTAAAGGTGCTGATTCTCCAAGGAGGAAGATTGCTAGTAAAGCGGCTGGAATGGCGAACCCGAGCACAAGGAGATGAGAAATGAGGTGCGTTTTAGAAACCTTTCCCGATCACTCGGTGGACCATCTTCTGGGTTTCTCATGCATGTTTTCGATGTAGGAAGATGCCCTTGAACCTGGAGATTTGGGACCCATGGGATGGGTACAACGCAGTATTACTTTAAAGCGTCTGTGTTTGCTCACCCAACCTCACCAAACTTCTCAGCCCCAAGAGTGTCCACCCTTATGTCTCAATCAGCTGCAGGTCTAGATATGGTCAATCCAGGTGGCATCACAGCCCCTGAACGAATTTTGTAATAATTTCTCTCTCTTTCACTGTCTTTGTTTCACGGGTTTTTAAAATTAATTGAGTTTTATAATGGGGTTTAGCTGCTTTTCACTGCTGTGTTTATGCAGCTTTACACCAACTTGACTCACTTACAGAGAGATATCAATACATAAGTTTTAAGATTCTTACTAGTCAGATATATTCTTGGGCGGTGAATAGGGGGTGTTGAGTCCAGTTCCCTGAGCAAGGAGTAGGTCTTGTCTATTACATATTGGGTTTATGGAACGGTATCTGAGCTAATTTGAAACCCTTGTTTTATGCATCACCCCACCTCACCTTTCCCGTTAGGCAGCCATAGTGTGTTTTCTAACCGTGTGACTCTGTTCTGTTTTGTAATTCAGTTCAAGGGTAGCGGTTTTTACATTCCCTCTATAAGTGATATCTCATGATAAGTGTCTTTTTCTGTGTGACTTATTTCACTTAGAATCGTCGTACCTAAATCCACTCATCATGCTGCTACTAGCCTTATGACGTTGATTTCATGGCTGAGTGATATTCCATTGTACATAAGGAGCACAACATCTTTATCCATTTTTCTCTTTCCTGGGATATTTAAGGTGTAACGAAGTGGAGGTTCTTGTCAACAGAGCAGCCCTAAACTTTGGGGTGCTTGTGCCTTGCTGATTTTTAGTTTTCCCAATTTATACGCCCATGACTGGAAGTGCCCTATGCTCTCTAAGCTGAGTTTTTCAGATGTTTCAGGACACACCGTACACTTCCCCAGAGTGCCTCTTGGCAATTTACATCCCGCCCATCAGCGTAGCAAGTATCGCGTTTCTCCATGGCCTGTCCTGCGTTTCTGGTTTTGACACTTTAATCAGCATGGCCCTTTTGACCGATGGGAAGCGAGACTTCTTTGTAGCGCTGATTTGCCTTTCCAGGTTGCTTGGTTGGCCAAGAAGGGCGTATGCGTTCTTTCCTGAATATATTCAGGAAAAAACGCATACGCCCTTCTTGGACAAGGGCATCATTGTCGAGGTTTTGCCGCTTTTCCTGTGCTTTAAAGGCGATTCGAATCTGCCTCCTGAAATCTGTTTCCTGCAATTCTGCCTTGCTTTCAAATCCTCTTTGTTGCCTTCCCTCAATATATTTGTAGACGAGAGTTATCATTTATAATTCTGCAGGTTTGTGAATTGCAGTGCCCCTGAACTCCATTTTTCAACTCGCTCTCTTGGTAGCTGGCCGCAAAAGCGCAGGATTGCTTTAGGCCCGATTCTGCTTCCGGGCGGCAGACTGAGCCTGTGGTTAATTCTTCTTCCTGATGGGAAAATAGAGTGATCTGTGCCTGTCGCAACACCTAGAGCTAGTCTCTCATTGGTTCCCCCTCTTCCCGTTCATCCTCAGAACACATTGAAACCTGTACGGAACAGGAGGTTAAAGGTGCTGATTCTCTAAGGAGGGAGATTTCTAGTAAAGCGGCTGGAATGGCGAACCCGAGCACAAGGAGATGAGAAATGAGGTGCGTTTTAGAAACCTTTCACGATCACTCGGTGTAACGTCTTCTGGGTTCCTCATGCATGTTTTCGATGTAGGAAGATGCCCTTGATCCTGGATATTTGGGACCCATAGGATGGGTACCACGCAGTATTACTTTAAAGCGTCTGCGTTTGCTCACCCAACCTCACCAAACCTCTCAGCCCCAAGAGTGTCCACCCTTATGTCTCAATCAGCTGCGGGTCTAGATATGGTCAATCCAGGTAGCATCACAGCCCCTGAACGAATTTTGTAAGAATTTCTCTCTCTTTCACTGTCTTTGCTTCACGGGTTTTTAAAAGTAATTGATTTTTATATTGGGGTTTAGCTGATTTTCACTGCTGTGTTTATGCCGCTTTACACCCACTTGACTCACTTACAGAGAGATATCAATGCATAGGTTTTAAGATTCTTACTAGTCAGATATATTCTTGGGCGGTGAATAGGGGGTGTTGAGTCCAGTTCACTGAGCAAGGAGTAGGTCTTGTCTATTACATATTGGGTTTATGGAACGGTATCTGAGCTAATTTGAAACCCTTGTTATATGCATCACCCCTCCTCACCTTTCCCGTTAGGCAGCCATAGTGTGTTTTCTAACCGTGTGACTCTGTTCTGTTTTGTAATTCAGTTCAAGGGTAGCGGTTTTTACATTCCCTCTATAAGTGATATCTTATGATAAGTGTCTTTTTCTGTGTGACTTATTTCACTTAGAATCGTCGTACCTAAATCCACTCATCATGCTGCTACTAGCCTTATGACGTTGATTTCATGGCTGAGTGATATTCCATTGTACATAAGGACCACAACTTCTTTATCCATTTTTCTCTTTCCTGGGATATTTAAGGTGTAGCGAAGTGGAGGTTCTTGTCAACAGAGCAGCCCTAAACTTTGGGGTGCCTGTGTCTTGCTGATTTTTAGTTTTCACAATTTATACGCCCATGAGTGGAAGTGCCCTATGCTCTCTAAGCTGAGTTTTGTAGATGTTTCAGGACACACCGTACACTTCTCCAGAATGGCTGTTGGCAATTTACATCCCACCCATCAGCATAGCAAGGCTCCCGTTTCTCCATGGCCTGTCCTGCATTTCCGGTTTTGACACTTTATTCAGCATGGCCCTTTTGAGCGATAGGAAGCGAGACTTCCTTGTAGCGCTGATTTGCCTTTCCAGGTTGCTTGGTTGGCCAAAAAGGACGTATGCGTTTTTTCCTGAATATATTCAGGAAAAAACGCATACGTCCTTTTTGGCCAAGGGCATCATTGTCGAGGTTTTGCCACTTTTCCTGTGCTTTAAAGGCGATTCGAATCTGCCTCCTGAAATCTGTTTCCTGCAATTCTGCCTTGCTTTCAAATCCTCTTCGTTGCCTTTCCTCAATCTATTTGTGGACGAGAGTTAACATTTATAACTCTGCAGGTTTGTGAATTGCAGTGCCCCTGAGCTCCATTTTTCAACTCGCTGTTTTGGGAGCTAGCCGCAAAAGCGCAGGATTGCTTCAGGCCCTATTCTGGTTCCGGTCAGCAGACTGAGCCTGTGGTTAATTCTTCTTCCTGATGGGAAAATATAGTGACCTGTGCCTGTCCCAACACCTAGAGCTAGTCTCTCATTGGTTCCCCCTCTTCCCGTTCATCCTCAGGACAAATTGCAACCTGTATGGAACAGGAGGTTAAAGGTGCTGATTCTCCAAGGAGGGAGATTGCTAGTAAAGCGGCTGGAATGGCGAACCCGAGCACAAGGAGATGAGAAATGAGGTGCGTTTTAGAAACCTTTCCCGATCACTCGGTGGACCATCTTCTGGGTTTCTCATGCATGTTTTCGATGTAGGAAGATGCCCTTGAACCTGGAGATTTGGGACCCATGGGATGGGTACCACGCAGTATTACTTTGAAGCGTCTGCGTTTACTCACCCAACCTCACCAAACCTCTCAGCCCCAAGAGTGTCCACCCTTATGTCTCAATCAGATGCAGGTCTGCATATGGTCAATCCAGGTGGCATCACAGCCCCTGAACGAATTTTGTAAGAATTTCTCTCTCTTTCACTGTCTTTGTTTCACGGGTTTTTAAAATTAATTGAGTTTTATAATGGGGTTTAGCTGCTTTTCACTGCTGTGTTTATGCAGCTTTACACCCACTTGACTCACTTACAGAGAGATATCAATACATAGGTTTTAAGATTCTTACTAGTCAGATATATTCTTGGGCGGTGAATAGGGGGTGTTGAGTCCAGTTCACTGAGCAAGGAGTAGGTCTTCTCTATTACATATTGGGTTTATGGAACGGTATCTGAGCTAATTTGAAACCCTTGTTTTATGCATCACCCCACCTCACCTTTCCCGTTAGGCAGCCATAGTGTGTTTTCTAAACGTGTGACTCTGTTCTGTTTTGTAATTCAGTTCAAGGGTATTGGTTTTTACATTCCCTCTATAAGTGATATCTTATGATAAGTGTCTTTTTCTGTGTGACTTATTTCACTTAGAATCGTCGTACCTAAATCCACTCATCATGCTGCTACTAGCCTTATGACGTTGATTTCATGGCTGAGTGATATTCCATTGTACATAAGGACCAGAACTTCTTTATCCATTTTTCTCTTTCGTGGGATATTTAAGGTGTAACAAAGTGGGGGTTCTTGTCAACAGAGCAGCCCTAAACTTTGGGGTGCTTGTGTCTTGCTGATTTTTAGTTTTCCCAATTTATACGCCCATGAGTGGAAGTGCCCTATGCTCTCTAAGCTGAGTTTTGTAAATGTTTCAGGACACACCGTACACTTCTCCAGAGAGGCTGTTGGCAATTTACATCCCGCCCATCAGCGTAGCAAGGCTCCCGTTTCTCCGTGGCCTTTCCTGCATTTCTGGTTTTGACACTTTATTCAGCATGGCCCTTTTGACCGATGGGAAGCGAGACTTCTTTGTAGCCCTGATTTGTCTTTCCAGGTTGCTTGGTTGGCCAAAAAGGGCGTATGCGTTTTTTCCTGAATATATTCAGGAAAAAACGCATACGCCCTTTTTGGCCAAGGGCATCATTGTCGAGGTTTTCTCACTTTTCCTGTGCTTTAAAGGCGATTCGAATCTGCCTCCTGAAATTTGTTTCCTGCAATTCTGCCTTGCGTTCAAATCCTCTTCGTTGCTTTCCCTCAATCTATTTGTGGACGAGAGTTAACATTTATAACTCTGCAGGTTTGTGAGTTGCAGTGACCCTGAGCTCCATTTTTCAACTCGCTTTTTTGGGAGCTAGCCGCAAAAGCGCTAGATTCCTTCAGGCCCTATTCTGGTTCCAGTCAGCAGACTGAGCTTGCGGTTAATTCTTCTTCCTGATGGGAAAATAGAGTGACCTGTGCCTGTCCCAACACCTAGAGCTAGTCTCTCATTGGTTCTCCCTCTTCCCGTACATAGTCAGGACAAATTGAAACCTGTATGGAACAGGAGGTTAAAGGTGCTGATTCTCCAAGGTGGGAGATTGCTAGTAAAGCGGCTGGAATGGCGTACCCGAGCACAAGGAGATGAGAAATGAGGTGCGTTTTAGAAACCTTTCCCGTTCACACGGTGTAACTTCTTCTGGGTTTCTCATGCATGGTTTCGATGTAGGAAGATGCCCTTGAACCTGGAGATTTGGGACCCATGGGATGGGTACCACGCAGTATTACTTTAAAGTGTCTGTGTTTGGTCACCCAATCTCTCCAAACCTCTCAGCCCCAAGAGTGTCCACCCTTATGTCTCAATCAGGTGTGGGTCTAGATATGGTGAATCCAGGTGGCATCACAGCCCCTGAACGAATTTTATAAGAATTTCTCTCTCTTTCATTGTCTTTGCTTCACGGGTTTTTAAAAGTAATTATTTTTTATAATGGGGTTTAGCTGCTTTTCACTGTTGTCTTTATGCCGCTTTACACCCACTTGACTGACTTACAGAGAGATATCAATACATGGGATTTAAGATTCTTACTAGTCAGATACATTCTTGGGCGGTGAATAGGGGGTGTTGAGTCCAGTTCACTGAGCAAGGAGTAGGTCTTGTCTATTACGTATTGGGTTTATGGAACGGTATCTGAGCTAATTTGAAACCCTTGTTTTATGCATCACCCCACCTCACCTTTCCCGTTAAGCAGCCATAGTGTGTTTTCTAACCGTGTGACTCTGTTCTGTTTTGTAATTCAGTTAAAGCGTAGCGGTTTTTACATTCCCTCTATAAGTGATATCTTATGATAAGTGTCTTTTTCTGTGTGACTTATTTCACTTAGAATCGTCGTACCTAAATCCACTCATCATGCTGCTACTAGCCTTATGACGTTGATTTCATGGCTGAGTGATATTCCATTGTACATAAGGACCACAACTTCTTTATCCATTTTTCTCTTTCCTGGGATATTTAAGGTGCAACGAAGTGGAGGTTCTTGTCAACAGAGCAGTCCTAAACTTTGGGGTGCTTGTGTCTTGCTGATTTTTGGTTTTCCCAATTTATACGCCCATGAGTGGTAGTGCCCTATGCTCTCTAGGCTGAGTTTTGTAGATGTTTCAGGACACACCGTACAATTCTCCAGAGTGGCTGTTGGCAATTTACATCCCGCCCATCAGCGTAGCAAGGCTTCCGTTTCTCCATGGCCTGTCCTGCGTTTTTGGTTTTGACACTTTATTCAGCATGGCCCTTTTGACCGATGGGAAGCGAGACTTCTTTGTAGCGCTGATTTGCCTTTCCAGGTTGCTTGGTTGGCCAAAAAGGGCGTATGCGTTTTTTCCTGAATATATTCAGGAAAAAACGCATACGCCCTTTTTGGCCAAGGGCATCATTGTCGAGGTTTTGCCGCTTTTCCTGTGCTTTAAAGGCGATTCGAATCTGCCTCCTGAAATCTGTTTCCTGCAATTCTGCCTTGCTTTCAAATCCTCTTTGTTGCCTTCCCTCAATATATTTGTAGACGAGAGTTATCATTTATAAGTCTGCAGGTTTGTGAATTGCAGTGCCCCTGAGCTCCATTTTTCAACTCGCTCTCTTGGGAGCTGGCCGCAAAAGCGCAGGATTGCTTTAGGCCCTATTCTGCTTCCGGGCGGCAGACTGAGCTTGTGGTTAATTCTTCTTCCTGATGGGAAAATAGAGTGACCTGTGCCTGTCCCAACACCTAGAGCTAGTCTCTCATTGGTTCCCCCTCTTCCCGTTCATCCTCAGGACAAATTGCCACCTGTATGGAACAGGAGGTTAAAGGTGCTGATTCTCCAAGGAGGGAGATTGCTAGTAAAGCGGCTGGAATGGCGAACCCGAGCACAAGGAGATGAGAAATGAGGTGCGTTTTAGAAACCTTTCCCGATCACTCGGTGGACCATCTTCTGGGTTTCTCATGCATGTTTTCGATGTAGGAAGATGCCCTTGAACCTGGAGATTTGGGACCCATGGGATGGGTACCACGCAGTATTACTTTAAAGCGTCGGCGTTTGCTCACCCAACCTCACCAAACCTCTCAGCCCCAAGAGTGTCCACCCTTATGTCTCAATCAGCTGCAGGTCTAGATATGGTCAATCCAGGTGGCATCACAGCCCCTGAACGAATTTTGTAAGAATTTCTCTCTCTTTCACTGTCTTTGTTTCACGGGTTTTAAAAATTAATTGAGTTTTATAATGGGGTTTAGCTGCTTTTCACTGCTGTGTTTATGCAGCTTTACACCCACTTGACTCACTTACAGAGAGATATCAATACATAGGTTTTAAGATTCTTACTAGTCAGATATATTCTTGGCCGGTGAATAGGGGGTGTTGAGTCCAGTTCCCTGAGCAAGGAGTAGGTCTTGTCTATTACGTATTGGGTTTATGGAACGGTATCTGAGCTAATTTGAAACCCTTGTTTTATGCATCACCCCACCTCACCTTTCCCGTTAGGCAGCCATAGTGTGTTTTCTAACCGTGTGACTCTGTTCTGTTTTGTAATTCAGTTCAAGGGTAGCGGTTTTTACATTCCCTCTATAAGTGATATCTTATCATAAGTGTCTTTTTCTGTTTGACTTATTTCACTTAGAATCGTCGTACCTAAATCCACTCATCATGCTGCTACTTGCCTTATGACGTTGATTTCATGGCTGAGTGATGTTCCATTGTACATAAGGACCACAACTTCTTTATCCATTTTTCTCTTTCCTGGGATATTTAAGGTGTAACGATGTGGAGATTCTTGTCAACAGAGCAGCCCTAAACTTTGGGGTGCTTGTGTCTTGCTGATTTTTAGTTTTCCCAATGTATGCGCCCATGAGTGGAAGTGCCCTATGCTCTGTAAGCTGAGTTTTGTAAATGTTTCAGGACACACCGTACACTTCTCCAGAGTGGCTGTTGGCAATTTAAATCCCGCCCATCAGCGTAGCAAGGCTCCCGTTTCTCCGTGGCCTGTCCTGCATTTCTAGTTTTGACACTTTATTCAGCATGGCCCTTTTGACCGATGGGAAGCGAGACTTCTTTGTAGCGCTGATTTGCCTTTCCAGGTTGCTTGGTTGGCCAAAAAGGGCGTATGCGTTTTTTCCTGAATATATTCAGGAAAAAACGCATACGCCCTTTTTGGCCAAGGGCATCATTGTCGAGGTTTTGCCGCTTTTCCTGTGCTTTAAAGGCGATTCGAATCTGCCTCCTGAAATCTGTTTCCTGCAATTCTGCCTTGCTTTCAAATCCTCTTCGTTGCCTTCCCTCAATATATTTGTAGACGAGAGTTATCATTTATAAGTCTGCAGGTTTGTGAATTGCAGTGCCCCTGAGCTCCATTTTTCAACTCACTCTCTTGGGAGCTGGCCGCAAAAGCGCAGGATTGCTTTAGGCCCTATTCTGCTTCCGGGCGGCAGACTGAGCCTGTGGTTAATTCTTCTTCCTGATGGGAATATAGAGTGACCTGTGCCTGTCCCAACACCTAGAGCTAGTCTCTCATTGGTTCCCCCTCTTCCCGTTCATCCTCAGGACAAATTGCAACCTGTATGGAACAGGAGGTTAAAGGTGCTGATTCTCCAACGAGGGAGATTGCTAGTAAAGCGGCTGGAATGGCGAACCCGAGCACAAGGAGATGAGAAATGAGGTGCGTTTTAGAAACCTTTCCCGATCACTCGGTGGACCATCTTCTGGGTTTCTCATGCATGTTTTCGATGTAGGAAGATGCCCTTGAACCTGGAGATTTGGCACCCATGGGATGGGTACCACGCAGTATTACTTTAAAGCGTCTGCGTTTGCTCACCCAACCTCACCAAACATCTCAGCCCCAAGAGTGTCCACCCTTATGTCTCAATCAGCTGCAGGTCTAGATATGGTCAACCCAGGTGGCATCACAGCCCCTGAACGAATTTTGTAAGAATTTCTCTCTCTTTCACTGTCTTTGCTTCACGGGTTTTTAAAATTAATTGAGTTTTATAATGGGGTTTAGCTGCTTTTCACTGCTGTGTTTATGCAGCTTTACACCCACTTGACTCACTTACAGAGAGATATCAATACATAGGTTTTAAGATTCTTACTAGTCAGATATATTCTTGGGCGGTGAATAGGGGGTGTTGAGTCCAGTTCCCTGAGCAAGGAGTAGGTCTTCTCTATTACATATTGGGTTCATGGAACGGTATCTGAGCTAATTTGAAACCCTTGTTTTATGCATCACCCCACCTCACCTTTCCCGTTAGGCAGCCATAGTGTGTTTTCTAACCGTGTGACTCTGTTCTGTTTTGTAATTCAGTTCAAGGGTAGCGGTTTTTACATTCCCTCTATAAGTGATATCTCATGATAAGTGTCTTTTTCTGTGTGACTTATTTCACTTAGAATCGTCGTACCTAAATCCACTCATCATGCTGCTACTAGCCTTATGACGTTGATTTCATGGCTGAGTGATATTCCATTGTACATAAGGAGCACAACATCTTTATCCATTTTTCTCTTTCCTGGGATATTTAAGGTGTAATGAAGTGGAGGTTCTTGTCAACAGAGCAGCCCTAAACTTTGGGGTGCTTGTGTCTTGCTGATTTTTAGTTTTCCCAATGTATACGCCCATGAGTGGAAGTGCCCTATGCTCTCTAAGCTGAGTTTTGTAAATGTTTCAGGACACACCGTACACTTCTCCAGAGTGGCTGTTGGCAATTTACATCCCGCCCATCAGCGTAGCAAGGCTCCCGTTTCTCCGTGGCCTGTCCTGCATTTCTGGTTTTGACCCTTTATTCAGCATGGCCCTTTTGACCGATGGGAAGCGAGACTTCTTTGTAGCGCTGATTTGCCTTTCCAGGTTGCTTGGTTGGCCAAAAAGGGCGTATGCGTTTTTTCCTGAATATATTCAGGAAAAAACGCATACGCCCTTTTTGGCCAAGGGCATCATTGTCGAGGTTTTGCCGCTTTTCCTGTGCTTTAAAGGCGATTCGAATCTGCCTCCTGAAATCTGTTTCCTGCCATTCTGCCTTGCTTTCAAATCCTCTTTGTTGCCTTCCCTCAATATATTTGTAGACGAGAGTTATCATTTATAAGTCTGCAGGGTTGTGAATTGCAGTGCCCCTGAGCTCCATTTTTCAACTCGCTCTCTTGGGAGCTGGCCGCAAAATCGCAGGATTGCTTTAGGCCCTATTCTGCTTCCGGGCGGCAGACTGAGCTTGTGGTTAATTCTTCTTCCTGACGGGAAAATAGAGTGACCTGTGCCTGTCCCAACACCTAGAGCTAGTCTCTCATTGGTTCCCCCTCTTCCCGTTCATCCTCAGGACAAATTGCCACCTGTATGGAACAGGAGGTTAAAGGTGCTGATTTCTCCAAGGAGGGAGATTGCTAGTAAAGCGGCTGGAATGGCGAACCCGAGCACAAGGAGATGAGAAATGAGGTGCGTTTTAGAAACCTTTCCCGATCACTCGGTGGACCATCTTCTGGGTTTCTCATGCATGTTTTCGATGTAGGAAGATGCCCTTGAACCTGGAGATTTGGCACCCATGGGATGGGTACCACGCAGTATTACTTTAAAGCGTCTGCGTTTGCTCACCCAACCTCACCAAACATCTCAGCCCCAAGAGTGTCCACCCTTATGTCTCAATCAGCTGCAGGTCTAGATAAGGTCAACCCAGGTGGCATCACAGCCCCTGAACGAATTTTGTAAGAATTTCTCTCTCTTTCACTGTCTTTGCTTCACGGGTTTTTAAAATTAATTGAGTTTTATAATGGGGTTTAGCTGCTTTTCACTGCTGTGTTTATGCAGCTTTACACCCACTTGACTCACTTACAGAGAGATATCAATACATAGGTTTTAAGATTCTTACTAGTCAGATATATTCTTGGGCGGTGAATAGGGGGTGTTGAGTCCAGTTCCCTGAGCAAGGAGTAGGTCTTGTCTATTACATATTGGGTTCATGGAACGGTATCTGAGCTAATTTGAAACCCTTGTTTTATGCATCACCCCACCTCACCTTTCCCGTTAGGCAGCCATAGTGTGTTTTCTAACCGTGTGACTCTGTTCTGTTTTGTAATTCAGTTCAAGGGTAGCGGTTTTTACATTCCCTCTGTAAGTGATATCTTATGATAAGTGTCTTTTTCTGTGTGACTTATTTCACTTAGAATCGTCGTACCTAAATCCACTCATCATGCTGCTACTAGCCTTATGACGTTGATTTCATGGCTGAGTGATATTCCATTGTACATAAGGAGCACAACATCTTTATCCATTTTTCTCTTTCCTGGGATATTTAAGGTGTAACGAAGTGGAGGTTCTTGTCAACAGAGCAGCCATAAACTTTGGGGTGCTTGTGTCTTGCTGATTTTTAGTTTTCCCAATTTATACGCCCATGAGTGGAAGTGCCCTATGCTCTCTAAGCTGAGTTTTGTAAATGTTTCAGGACACACCGTACACTTCTCCAGAGTGGCTGTTGGCAATTTACATCCTGCCCATCAGCGTAGCAAGGCTCCCGTTTCTCCGTGGCCTGTCCTGCATTTCTGGTTTTGACACTTTATTCAGCATGGCCCTTTTGACCGATGGGAAGCGAGACTTCTTTGTAGCGCTGATTTGCCTTTCCAGGTTGCTTGGTTGGCCAAAAAGGGCGTATGCGTTTTTTCCTGAATATATTCAGGAAAAAACGCATACGCCCTTTTTGGCCAAGGGCATCATTGTCGAGGTTTTGCCGCTTTTCCTGTGCTTTAAAGGCGATTCGAATCTGCCTCCTGAAATCTGTTTCCTGCAATTCTGCCTTGCTTTCAAATCCTCTTTGTTGCCTTCCCTCAATATATTTGTAGACGAGAGTTATCATTTATAAGTCTGCAGGTTTGTGAATTGCAGTGCCCCTGAGCTCCATTTTTCAACTCGCTCTCTTGGGAGCTGGCCGCAAAAGCGCAGGATTGCTTTAGGCCCTATTCTGCTTCCGGGCGGCAGACTGAGCTTGTGGTTAATTCTTCTTCCTGATGGGAAAATAGAGTGACCTGTGCCTGTCCCAACACCTAGAGCTAGTCTCTCATTGGTTCCCCCTCTTCCCGTTCATCCTCAGGACAAATTGCAACCTCTATGGAACAGGAGGTTAAAGGTGCTGATTCTCCAAGGAGGGAGATTGCTAGTAAAGCGGCTGGAATGGCGAACCCGAGCACAAGGAGATGAGAAATGAGGTGCGTTTTAGAAACCTTTCCCGATCACTCGGTGGACCATCTTCTGGGTTTCTCATGCATGTTTTCGATGTAGGAAGATGCCCTTGAACCTGGAGATTTGGCACCCATGGGATGGGTACCACGCAGTATTACTTTAAAGCGTCTGCGTTTGCTCACCCAACCTCACCAAACATCTCAGCCCCAAGAGTGTCCACCCTTATGTCTCAATCAGCTGCAGGTCTAGATATGGTCAACCCAGGTGGCATCACAGCCCCTGAACGAATTTTGTAAGAATTTCTCTCTCTTTCACTGTCTTTGCTTCACGGGTTTTTAAAATTAATTGAGTTTTATAATGGGGTTTAGCTGCTTTTCACTGCTGTGTTTATGCAGCTTTACACCCACTTGACTCACTTACAGAGAGATATCAATACATAGGTTTTAAGATTCTTACTAGTCAGATATATTCTTGGGCGGTGAATAGGGGGTGTTGAGTCCAGTTCCCTGAGCAAGGAGTAGGTCTTGTCTATTACATATTGGGTTCATGGAACGGTATCTGAGCTAATTTGAAACCCTTGTTTTATGCATCACCCCACCTCACCTTTCCCGTTAGGCAGCCATAGTGTGTTTTCTAACCGTGTGACTCTGTTCTGTTTTGTAATTCAGTTCAAGGGTAGCGGTTTTTACATTCCCTCTGTAAGTGATATCTTATGATAAGTGTCTTTTTCTGTGTGACTTATTTCACTTAGAATCGTCGTACCTAAATCCACTCATCATGCTGCTACTAGCCTTATGACGTTGATTTCATGGCTGAGTGATATTCCATTGTACATAAGGACCACAACTTCTTTATCCATTTTTCTCTTTCCTGGGATATTTAAGGTGTAACGAAGTGGAGGTTCTTGTCAACAGAGCAGCCCTAAACTTTGGGGTGCTTGTGTCTTGCTGATTTTTAGTTTTCCCAATGTATACGCCCATGAGTGGAAGTGACCTATGCTCTCTAAGCTGAGTTTTGTAAATGTTTCAGGACACACCGTACACTTCTCCAGAGTGGCTGTTGGCAATTTACATCCCGCCCATCAGCGTAGCAAGGCTCCCGTTTCTCCGTGGCCTGTCCTGCATTTCTGGTTTTGACACTTTATTCAGCATGGCCCTTTTGACCGATGGGAAGCGAGACTTCTTTGTATCGCTGATTTGCCTTTCCAGGTTGCTTGGTTGGCCAAAAAGGGCGTATGCGTTTTTTCCTGAATATATTCAGGAAAAAACGCATACGCCCTTTTTGGCCAAGGGCATCATTGTCGAGGTTTTGCCGCTTTTCCTGTGCTTTAAAGGCGATTCGAATCTGCCTCCTGAAATCTGTTTCCTGCAATTCTGCCTTGCTTTCAAATCCTCTTTGTTGCCTTCCCTCAATATATTTGTAGACGAGAGTTATCATTTATAAGTCTGCAGGTTTGTGAATTGCAGTGCCCCTGAGCTCCATTTTTCAACTCGCTCTCTTGGGAGCTGGCCGCAAAAGCGCAGGATTGCTTTAGGCCCTATTCTGCTTCCGGGCGGCAGACTGAGCTTGTGGTTAATTCTTCTTCCTGATGGGAAAATAGAGTGACCTGTGCCTGTCCCAACACCTAGAGCTAGTCTCTCATTGGTTCCCCCTCTTCCCGTTCATCCTCAGGACAAATTGCCACCTGTATGGAACAGGAGGTTAAAGGTGCTGATTCTCCAAGGAGGGAGATTGCTAGTAAAGCGGCTGGAATGGCGAACCCGAGCACAAGGAGATGAGAAATGAGGTGCGTTTTAGAAACCTTTCCCGATCACTCGGTGGACCATCTTCTGGGTTTCTCATGCGTGTTTTCGATGTAGGAAGATGCCCTTGAACCTGGAGATTTGGGACCCATGGGATGGGTACCACGCAGTATTACTTTAAAGAGTCTGCGTTTGCTCACCCAACCTCACCAAACATCTCAGCCCCAAGAGTGTCCACCCTTATGTCTCAATCAGCTGCAGGTCTAGATATGGTCAACCCAGGTGGCATCACAGCCCCTGAACGAATTTTGTAAGAATTTCTCTCTCTTTCACTGTCTTTGCTTCACGGGTTTTTAAAATTAATTGAGTTTTATAATGGGGTTTAGCTGCTTTTCACTGCTGTGTTTATGCAGCTTTACACCCACTTGACTCACTTACAGAGAGATATCAATACATAGGTTTTAAGATTCTTACTAGTCAGATATATTCTTGGGCGGTGAATAGGGGGTGTTGAGTCCAGTTCCCTGAGCAAGGAGTAGGTCTTGTCTATTACATATTGGGTTCATGGAACGGTATCTGAGCTAATTTGAAACCCTTGTTTTATGCATCACCCCACCTCACCTTTCCCGTTAGGCAGCCATAGTGTGTTTTCTAACCGTGTGACTCTGTTCTGTTTTGTAATTCAGTTCAAGGGTAGCGGTTTTTACATTCCCTCTATAAGTGATATCTCATGATAAGTGTCTTTTTCTGTGTGACTTATTTCACTTAGAATCGTCGTACCTAAATCCACTCATCATGCTGCTACTAGCCTTATGACGTTGATTTCATGGCTGAGTGATATTCCATTGTACATAAGGAGCACAACATCTTTATCCATTTTTCTCTTTCCTGGGATATTTAAGGTGTAATGAAGTGGAGGTTCTTGTCAACAGAGCAGCCCTAAACCTTGGGGTGCTTGTGTCTTGCTGATTTTTAGTTTTCCCAATGTATACGCCCATGAGTGGAAGTGCCCTATGCTCTCTAAGCTGAGTTTTGTAAATGTTTCAGGACACACCGTACACTTCTCCAGAGTGGCTGTTGGCAATTTACATCCCGCCCATCAGCGTAGCAAGGCTCCCGTTTCTCCGTGGCCTGTCCTGCATTTCTGGTTTTGACCCTTTATTCAGCATGGCCCTTTTGACCGATGGGAAGCGAGACTTCTTTGTAGCGCTGATTTGCCTTTCCAGGTTGCTTGGTTGGCCAAAAAGGGCGTATGCGTTTTTTCCTGAATATATTCAGGAAAAAACGCATACGCCCTTTTTGGCCAAGGGCATCATTGTCGAGGTTTTGCCGCTTTTCCTGTGCTTTAAAGGCGATTCGAATCTGCCTCCTGAAATCTGTTTCCTGCCATTCTGCCTTGCTTTCAAATCCTCTTTGTTGCCTTCCCTCAATATATTTGTAGACGAGAGTTATCATTTATAAGTCTGCAGGGTTGTGAATTGCAGTGCCCCTGAGCTCCATTTTTCAACTCGCTCTCTTGGGAGCTGGCCGCAAAATCGCAGGATTGCTTTAGGCCCTATTCTGCTTCCGGGCGGCAGACTGAGCTTGTGGTTAATTCTTCTTCCTGACGGGAAAATAGAGTGACCTGTGCCTGTCCCAACACCTAGAGCTAGTCTCTCATTGGTTCCCCCTCTTCCCGTTCATCCTCAGGACAAATTGCCCCCTGTATGGAACAGGAGGTTAAAGGTGCTGATTCTCCAAGGAGGGAGATTGCTAGTAAAGCGGCTGGAATGGCGAACCCGAGCACAAGGAGATGAGAAATGAGGTGCGTTTTAGAAACCTTTTCCGATCACTCGGTGGACCATCTTCTGGGTTTCTCATGCATGTTTTCGATGTAGGAAGATGCCCTTGAACCTGGAGATTTGGGACCCATGGGATGGGTACCACGCAGTATTACTTTAAAGAGTCTGCGTTTGCTCACCCAACCTCACCAAACATCTCAGCCCCAAGAGTGTCCACCCTTATGTCTCAATCAGCTGCAGGTCTAGATATGGTCAACCCAGGTGGCATCACAGCCCCTGAACGAATTTTGTAAGAATTTCTCTCTCTTTCACTGTCTTTGTTTCACGGGTTTTTAAAATTAATTGAGTTTTATAATGGGGTTTAGCTGCTTTTCACTGCTGTGTTTATGCAGCTTTACACCCACTTGACTCACTTACAGAGAGATATCAATACATAGGTTTTAAGATTCTTACTAGTCAGATATATTCTTGGGCGGTGAATAGGGGGTGTTGAGTCCAGTTCCCTGAGCAAGGAGTAGGTCTTCTCTATTACATATTGGGTTTATGGAACGGTATCTGAGCTAATTTGAAACCCTTGTTTTATGCATCACCCCACCTCACCTTTCCCGTTAGGCATCCATAGTGTGTTTTCTAACCGTGTGACTCTGTTCTGTTTTGTAATTCAGTTCAAGGGTAGCGGTTTTTACATTCCCTCTATAAGTGATATCTTATGATAAGTGTCTTTTTCTGTGTGACTTATTTCACTTAGAATCGTCGTACCTAAATCCACTCATCATGCTGCTACTAGCCTTATGACGTTGATTTCATGGCTGAGTGATATTCCATTGTACATAAGGAGCACAACATCTTTATCCATTTTTCTCTTTCCTGGGATATTTAAGGTGTAACGAAGTGGAGGTTCTTGTCAACAGAGCAGCCATAAACTTTGGGGTGCTTGTGTCTTGCTGATTTTTAGTTTTCCCAATTTATACGCCCATGAGTGGAAGTGCCCTATGCTCTCTAAGCTGAGTTTTGTAAATGTTTCAGGACACACCGTACACTTCTCCAGAGTGGCTGTTGGCAATTTACATCCTGCCCATCAGCGTAGCAAGGCTCCCGTTTCTCCGTGGCCTGTCCTGCATTTCTGGTTTTGACACTTTATTCAGCATGGCCCTTTTGACCGATGGGAAGCGAGACTTCTTTGTAGCGCTGATTTGCCTTTCCAGGTTGCTTGGTTGGCCAAAAAGGGCGTATGCGTTTTTTCCTGAATATATTCAGGAAAAAACGCATACGCCCTTTTTGGCCAAGGGCATCATTGTCGAGGTTTTGCCGCTTTTCCTGTGCTTTAAAGGCGATTCGAATCTGCCTCCTGAAATCTGTTTCCTGCAATTCTGCCTTGCTTTCAAATCCTCTTTGTTGCCTTCCCTCAATATATTTGTAGACGAGAGTTATCATTTATAAGTCTGCAGGTTTGTGAATTGCAGTGCCCCTGAGCTCCATTTTTCAACTCGCTCTCTTGGGAGCTGGCCGCAAAAGCGCAGGATTGCTTTAGGCCCTATTCTGCTTCCGGGCGGCAGACTGAGCTTGTGGTTAATTCTTCTTCCTGATGGGAAAATAGAGTGACCTGTGCCTGTCCCAACACCTAGAGCTAGTCTCTCATTGGTTCCCCCTCTTCCCGTTCATCCTCAGGACAAATTGCAACCTGTATGGAACAGGAGGTTAAAGGTGCTGATTCTCCAAGGAGGGAGATTGCTAGTAAAGCGGCTGGAATGGCGAACCCGAGCACAAGGAGATGAGAAATGAGGTGCGTTTTAGAAACCTTTCCCGATCACTCGGTGGACCATCTTCTGGGTTTCTCATGCATGTTTTCGATGTAGGAAGATGCCCTTGAACCTGGAGATTTGGCACCCATGGGATGGGTACCACGCAGTATTACTTTAAAGCGTCTGCGTTTGCTCACCCAACCTCACCAAACATCTCAGCCCCAAGAGTGTCCACCCTTATGTCTCAATCAGCTGCAGGTCTAGATATGGTCAACCCAGGTGGCATCACAGCCCCTGAACGAATTTTGTAAGAATTTCTCTCTCTTTCACTGTCTTTGCTTCACGGGTTTTTAAAATTAAGTGAGTTTTATAATGGGGTTTAGCTGCTTTTCACTGCTGTGTTTATGCAGCTTTACACCCACTTGACTCACTTACAGAGAGATATCAATACATAGGTTTTAAGATTCTTACTAGTCAGATATATTCTTGGGCGGTGAATAGGGGGTGTTGAGTCCAGTTCCCTGAGCAAGGAGTAGGTCTTGTCTATTACATATTGGGTTCATGGAACGGTATCTGAGCTAATTTGAAACCCTTGTTTTATGCATCACCCCACCTCACCTTTCCCGTTAGGCAGCCATAGTGTGTTTTCTAACCGTGTGACTCTGTTCTGTTTTGTAATTCAGTTCAAGGGTAGCGGTTTTTACATTCCCTCTGTAAGTGATATCTTATGATAAGTGTCTTTTTCTGTGTGACTTATTTCACTTAGAATCGTCGTACCTAAATCCACTCATCATGCTGCTACTAGCCTTATGACGTTGATTTCATGGCTGAGTGATATTCCATTGTACATAAGGACCACAACTTCTTTATCCATTTTTCTCTTTCCTGGGATATTTAAGGTGTAACGAAGTGGAGGTTCTTGTCAACAGAGCAGCCCTAAACTTTGGGGTGCTTGTGTCTTGCTGATTTTTAGTTTTCCCAATGTATACGCCCATGAGTGGAAGTGACCTATGCTCTCTAAGCTGAGTTTTGTAAATGTTTCAGGACACACCGTACACTTCTCCAGAGTGGCTGTTGGCAATTTACATCCCGCCCATCAGCGTAGCAAGGCTCCCGTTTCTCCGTGGCCTGTCCTGCATTTCTGGTTTTGACACTTTATTCAGCATGGCCCTTTTGACCGATGGGAAGCGAGACTTCTTTGTATCGCTGATTTGCCTTTCCAGGTTGCTTGGTTGGCCAAAAAGGGCGTATGCGTTTTTTCCTGAATATATTCAGGAAAAAACGCATACGCCCTTTTTGGCCAAGGGCATCATTGTCGAGGTTTTGCCGCTTTTCCTGTGCTTTAAAGGCGATTCGAATCTGCCTCCTGAAATCTGTTTCCTGCAATTCTGCCTTGCTTTCAAATCCTCTTTGTTGCCTTCCCTCAATATATTTGTAGACGAGAGTTATCATTTATAAGTCTGCAGGTTTGTGAATTGCAGTGCCCCTGAGCTCCATTTTTCAACTCGCTCTCTTGGGAGCTGGCCGCAAAAGCGCAGGATTGCTTTAGGCCCTATTCTGCTTCCGGGCGGCAGACTGAGCTTGTGGTTAATTCTTCTTCCTGATGGGAAAATAGAGTGACCTGTGCCTGTCCCAACACCTAGAGCTAGTCTCTCATTGGTTCCCCCTCTTCCCGTTCATCCTCAGGACAAATTGCCACCTGTATGGAACAGGAGGTTAAAGGTGCTGATTCTCCAAGGAGGGAGATTGCTAGTAAAGCGGCTGGAATGGCGAACCCGAGCACAAGGAGATGAGAAATGAGGTGCGTTTTAGAAACCTTTCCCGATCACTCGGTGGACCATCTTCTGGGTTTCTCATGCGTGTTTTCGATGTAGGAAGATGCCCTTGAACCTGGAGATTTGGGACCCATGGGATGGGTACCACGCAGTATTACTTTAAAGAGTCTGCGTTTGCTCACCCAACCTCACCAAACATCTCAGCCCCAAGAGTGTCCACCCTTATGTCTCAATCAGCTGCAGGTCTAGATATGGTCAACCCAGGTGGCATCACAGCCCCTGAACGAATTTTGTAAGAATTTCTCTCTCTTTCACTGTCTTTGCTTCACGGGTTTTTAAAATTAATTGAGTTTTATAATGGGGTTTAGCTGCTTTTCACTGCTGTGTTTATGCAGCTTTACACCCACTTGACTCACTTACAGAGAGATATCAATACATAGGTTTTAAGATTCTTACTAGTCAGATATATTCTTGGGCGGTGAATAGGGGGTGTTGAGTCCAGTTCCCTGAGCAAGGAGTAGGTCTTGTCTATTACATATTGGGTTCATGGAACGGTATCTGAGCTAATTTGAAACCCTTGTTTTATGCATCACCCCACCTCACCTTTCCCGTTAGGCAGCCATAGTGTGTTTTCTAACCGTGTGACTCTGTTCTGTTTTGTAATTCAGTTCAAGGGTAGCGGTTTTTACATTCCCTCTATAAGTGATATCTCATGATAAGTGTCTTTTTCTGTGTGACTTATTTCACTTAGAATCGTCGTACCTAAATCCACTCATCATGCTGCTACTAGCCTTATGACGTTGATTTCATGGCTGAGTGATATTCCATTGTACATAAGGAGCACAACATCTTTATCCATTTTTCTCTTTCCTGGGATATTTAAGGTGTAATGAAGTGGAGGTTCTTGTCAACAGAGCAGCCCTAAACCTTGGGGTGCTTGTGTCTTGCTGATTTTTAGTTTTCCCAATGTATACGCCCATGAGTGGAAGTGCCCTATGCTCTCTAAGCTGAGTTTTGTAAATGTTTCAGGACACACCGTACACTTCTCCAGAGTGGCTGTTGGCAATTTACATCCCGCCCATCAGCGTAGCAAGGCTCCCGTTTCTCCGTGGCCTGTCCTGCATTTCTGGTTTTGACCCTTTATTCAGCATGGCCCTTTTGACCGATGGGAAGCGAGACTTCTTTGTAGCGCTGATTTGCCTTTCCAGGTTGCTTGGTTGGCCAAAAAGGGCGTATGCGTTTTTTCCTGAATATATTCAGGAAAAAACGCATACGCCCTTTTTGGCCAAGGGCATCATTGTCGAGGTTTTGCCGCTTTTCCTGTGCTTTAAAGGCGATTCGAATCTGCCTCCTGAAATCTGTTTCCTGCCATTCTGCCTTGCTTTCAAATCCTCTTTGTTGCCTTCCCTCAATATATTTGTAGACGAGAGTTATCATTTATAAGTCTGCAGGGTTGTGAATTGCAGTGCCCCTGAGCTCCATTTTTCAACTCGCTCTCTTGGGAGCTGGCCGCAAAATCGCAGGATTGCTTTAGGCCCTATTCTGCTTCCGGGCGGCAGACTGAGCTTGTGGTTAATTCTTCTTCCTGACGGGAAAATAGAGTGACCTGTGCCTGTCCCAACACCTAGAGCTAGTCTCTCATTGGTTCCCCCTCTTCCCGTTCATCCTCAGGACAAATTGCCCCCTGTATGGAACAGGAGGTTAAAGGTGCTGATTCTCCAAGGAGGGAGATTGCTAGTAAAGCGGCTGGAATGGCGAACCCGAGCACAAGGAGATGAGAAATGAGGTGCGTTTTAGAAACCTTTTCCGATCACTCGGTGGACCATCTTCTGGGTTTCTCATGCATGTTTTCGATGTAGGAAGATGCCCTTGAACCTGGAGATTTGGGACCCATGGGATGGGTACCACGCAGTATTACTTTAAAGAGTCTGCGTTTGCTCACCCAACCTCACCAAACATCTCAGCCCCAAGAGTGTCCACCCTTATGTCTCAATCAGCTGCAGGTCTAGATATGGTCAACCCAGGTGGCATCACAGCCCCTGAACGAATTTTGTAAGAATTTCTCTCTCTTTCACTGTCTTTGTTTCACGGGTTTTTAAAATTAATTGAGTTTTATAATGGGGTTTAGCTGCTTTTCACTGCTGTGTTTATGCAGCTTTACACCCACTTGACTCACTTACAGAGAGATATCAATACATAGGTTTTAAGATTCTTACTAGTCAGATATATTCTTGGGCGGTGAATAGGGGGTGTTGAGTCCAGTTCCCTGAGCAAGGAGTAGGTCTTCTCTATTACATATTGGGTTTATGGAACGGTATCTGAGCTAATTTGAAACCCTTGTTTTATGCATCACCCCACCTCACCTTTCCCGTTAGGCATCCATAGTGTGTTTTCTAACCGTGTGACTCTGTTCTGTTTTGTAATTCAGTTCAAGGGTAGCGGTTTTTACATTCCCTCTATAAGTGATATCTTATGATAAGTGTCTTTTTCTGTGTGACTTATTTCACTTAGAATCGTCGTACCTAAATCCACTCATCATGCTGCTACTAGCCTTATGACGTTGATTTCATGGCTGAGTGATATTCCATTGTACATAAGGAGCACAACATCTTTATCCATTTTTCTCTTTCCTGGGATATTTAAGGTGTAACGAAGTGGAGGTTCTTGTCAACAGAGCAGCCATAAACTTTGGGGTGCTTGTGTCTTGCTGATTTTTAGTTTTCCCAATTTATACGCCCATGAGTGGAAGTGCCCTATGCTCTCTAAGCTGAGTTTTGTAAATGTTTCAGGACACACCGTACACTTCTCCAGAGTGGCTGTTGGCAATTTACATCCTGCCCATCAGCGTAGCAAGGCTCCCGTTTCTCCGTGGCCTGTCCTGCATTTCTGGTTTTGACACTTTATTCAGCATGGCCCTTTTGACCGATGGGAAGCGAGACTTCTTTGTAGCGCTGATTTGCCTTTCCAGGTTGCTTGGTTGGCCAAAAAGGGCGTATGCGTTTTTTCCTGAATATATTCAGGAAAAAACGCATACGCCCTTTTTGGCCAAGGGCATCATTGTCGAGGTTTTGCCGCTTTTCCTGTGCTTTAAAGGCGATTCGAATCTGCCTCCTGAAATCTGTTTCCTGCAATTCTGCCTTGCTTTCAAATCCTCTTTGTTGCCTTCCCTCAATATATTTGTAGACGAGAGTTATCATTTATAAGTCTGCAGGTTTGTGAATTGCAGTGCCCCTGAGCTCCATTTTTCAACTCGCTCTCTTGGGAGCTGGCCGCAAAAGCGCAGGATTGCTTTAGGCCCTATTCTGCTTCCGGGCGGCAGACTGAGCTTGTGGTTAATTCTTCTTCCTGATGGGAAAATAGAGTGACCTGTGCCTGTCCCAACACCTAGAGCTAGTCTCTCATTGGTTCCCCCTCTTCCCGTTCATCCTCAGGACAAATTGCAACCTGTATGGAACAGGAGGTTAAAGGTGCTGATTCTCCAAGGAGGGAGATTGCTAGTAAAGCGGCTGGAATGGCGAACCCGAGCACAAGGAGATGAGAAATGAGGTGCGTTTTAGAAACCTTTCCCGATCACTCGGTGGACCATCTTCTGGGTTTCTCATGCATGTTTTCGATGTAGGAAGATGCCCTTGAACCTGGAGATTTGGCACCCATGGGATGGGTACCACGCAGTATTACTTTAAAGCGTCTGCGTTTGCTCACCCAACCTCACCAAACATCTCAGCCCCAAGAGTGTCCACCCTTATGTCTCAATCAGCTGCAGGTCTAGATATGGTCAACCCAGGTGGCATCACAGCCCCTGAACGAATTTTGTAAGAATTTCTCTCTCTTTCACTGTCTTTGCTTCACGGGTTTTTAAAATTAATTGAGTTTTATAATGGGGTTTAGCTGCTTTTCACTGCTGTGTTTATGCAGCTTTACACCCACTTGACTCACTTACAGAGAGATATCAATACATAGGTTTTAAGATTCTTACTAGTCAGATATATTCTTGGGCGGTGAATAGGGGGTGTTGAGTCCAGTTCCCTGAGCAAGGAGTAGGTCTTGTCTATTACATATTGGGTTCATGGAACGGTATCTGAGCTAATTTGAAACCCTTGTTTTATGCATCACCCCACCTCACCTTTCCCGTTAGGCAGCCATAGTGTGTTTTCTAACCGTGTGACTCTGTTCTGTTTTGTAATTCAGTTCAAGGGTAGCGGTTTTTACATTCCCTCTGTAAGTGATATCTTATGATAAGTGTCTTTTTCTGTGTGACTTATTTCACTTAGAATCGTCGTACCTAAATCCACTCATCATGCTGCTACTAGCCTTATGACGTTGATTTCATGGCTGAGTGATATTCCATTGTACATAAGGAGCACAACATCTTTATCCATTTTTCTCTTTCCTGGGATATTTAAGGTGTAACGAAGTGGAGGTTCTTGTCAACAGAGCAGCCATAAACTTTGGGGTGCTTGTGTCTTGCTGATTTTTAGTTTTCCCAATTTATACGCCCATGAGTGGAAGTGCCCTATGCTCTCTAAGCTGAGTTTTGTAAATGTTTCAGGACACACCGTACACTTCTCCAGAGTGGCTGTTGGCAATTTACATCCTGCCCATCAGCGTAGCAAGGCTCCCGTTTCTCCGTGGCCTGTCCTGCATTTCTGGTTTTGACACTTTATTCAGCATGGCCCTTTTGACCGATGGGAAGCGAGACTTCTTTGTAGCGCTGATTTGCCTTTCCAGGTTGCTTGGTTGGCCAAAAAGGGCGTATGCGTTTTTTCCTGAATATATTCAGGAAAAAACGCATACGCCCTTTTTGGCCAAGGGCATCATTGTCGAGGTTTTGCCGCTTTTCCTGTGCTTTAAAGGCGATTCGAATCTGCCTCCTGAAATCTGTTTCCTGCAATTCTGCCTTGCTTTCAAATCCTCTTTGTTGCCTTCCCTCAATATATTTGTAGACGAGAGTTATCATTTATAAGTCTGCAGGTTTGTGAATTGCAGTGCCCCTGAGCTCCATTTTTCAACTCGCTCTCTTGGGAGCTGGCCGCAAAAGCGCAGGATTGCTTTAGGCCCTATTCTGCTTCCGGGCGGCAGACTGAGCTTGTGGTTAATTCTTCTTCCTGATGGGAAAATAGAGTGACCTGTGCCTGTCCCAACACCTAGAGCTAGTCTCTCATTGGTTCCCCCTCTTCCCGTTCATCCTCAGGACAAATTGCAACCTCTATGGAACAGGAGGTTAAAGGTGCTGATTCTCCAAGGAGGGAGATTGCTAGTAAAGCGGCTGGAATGGCGAACCCGAGCACAAGGAGATGAGAAATGAGGTGCGTTTTAGAAACCTTTCCCGATCACTCGGTGGACCATCTTCTGGGTTTCTCATGCATGTTTTCGATGTAGGAAGATGCCCTTGAACCTGGAGATTTGGCACCCATGGGATGGGTACCACGCAGTATTACTTTAAAGCGTCTGCGTTTGCTCACCCAACCTCACCAAACATCTCAGCCCCAAGAGTGTCCACCCTTATGTCTCAATCAGCTGCAGGTCTAGATATGGTCAACCCAGGTGGCATCACAGCCCCTGAACGAATTTTGTAAGAATTTCTCTCTCTTTCACTGTCTTTGCTTCACGGGTTTTTAAAATTAATTGAGTTTTATAATGGGGTTTAGCTGCTTTTCACTGCTGTGTTTATGCAGCTTTACACCCACTTGACTCACTTACAGAGAGATATCAATACATAGGTTTTAAGATTCTTACTAGTCAGATATATTCTTGGGCGGTGAATAGGGGGTGTTGAGTCCAGTTCCCTGAGCAAGGAGTAGGTCTTGTCTATTACATATTGGGTTCATGGAACGGTATCTGAGCTAATTTGAAACCCTTGTTTTATGCATCACCCCACCTCACCTTTCCCGTTAGGCAGCCATAGTGTGTTTTCTAACCGTGTGACTCTGTTCTGTTTTGTAATTCAGTTCAAGGGTAGCGGTTTTTACATTCCCTCTGTAAGTGATATCTTATGATAAGTGTCTTTTTCTGTGTGACTTATTTCACTTAGAATCGTCGTACCTAAATCCACTCATCATGCTGCTACTAGCCTTATGACGTTGATTTCATGGCTGAGTGATATTCCATTGTACATAAGGACCACAACTTCTTTATCCATTTTTCTCTTTCCTGGGATATTTAAGGTGTAACGAAGTGGAGGTTCTTGTCAACAGAGCAGCCCTAAACTTTGGGGTGCTTGTGTCTTGCTGATTTTTAGTTTTCCCAATGTATACGCCCATGAGTGGAAGTGACCTATGCTCTCTAAGCTGAGTTTTGTAAATGTTTCAGGACACACCGTACACTTCTCCAGAGTGGCTGTTGGCAATTTACATCCCGCCCATCAGCGTAGCAAGGCTCCCGTTTCTCCGTGGCCTGTCCTGCATTTCTGGTTTTGACACTTTATTCAGCATGGCCCTTTTGACCGATGGGAAGCGAGACTTCTTTGTATCGCTGATTTGCCTTTCCAGGTTGCTTGGTTGGCCAAAAAGGGCGTATGCGTTTTTTCCTGAATATATTCAGGAAAAAACGCATACGCCCTTTTTGGCCAAGGGCATCATTGTCGAGGTTTTGCCGCTTTTCCTGTGCTTTAAAGGCGATTCGAATCTGCCTCCTGAAATCTGTTTCCTGCAATTCTGCCTTGCTTTCAAATCCTCTTTGTTGCCTTCCCTCAATATATTTGTAGACGAGAGTTATCATTTATAAGTCTGCAGGTTTGTGAATTGCAGTGCCCCTGAGCTCCATTTTTCAACTCGCTCTCTTGGGAGCTGGCCGCAAAAGCGCAGGATTGCTTTAGGCCCTATTCTGCTTCCGGGCGGCAGACTGAGCTTGTGGTTAATTCTTCTTCCTGATGGGAAAATAGAGTGACCTGTGCCTGTCCCAACACCTAGAGCTAGTCTCTCATTGGTTCCCCCTCTTCCCGTTCATCCTCAGGACAAATTGCCACCTGTATGGAACAGGAGGTTAAAGGTGCTGATTCTCCAAGGAGGGAGATTGCTAGTAAAGCGGCTGGAATGGCGAACCCGAGCACAAGGAGATGAGAAATGAGGTGCGTTTTAGAAACCTTTCCCGATCACTCGGTGGACCATCTTCTGGGTTTCTCATGCGTGTTTTCGATGTAGGAAGATGCCCTTGAACCTGGAGATTTGGGACCCATGGGATGGGTACCACGCAGTATTACTTTAAAGAGTCTGCGTTTGCTCACCCAACCTCACCAAACATCTCAGCCCCAAGAGTGTCCACCCTTATGTCTCAATCAGCTGCAGGTCTAGATATGGTCAACCCAGGTGGCATCACAGCCCCTGAACGAATTTTGTAAGAATTTCTCTCTCTTTCACTGTCTTTGCTTCACGGGTTTTTAAAATTAATTGAGTTTTATAATGGGGTTTAGCTGCTTTTCACTGCTGTGTTTATGCAGCTTTACACCCACTTGACTCACTTACAGAGAGATATCAATACATAGGTTTTAAGATTCTTACTAGTCAGATATATTCTTGGGCGGTGAATAGGGGGTGTTGAGTCCAGTTCCCTGAGCAAGGAGTAGGTCTTGTCTATTACATATTGGGTTCATGGAACGGTATCTGAGCTAATTTGAAACCCTTGTTTTATGCATCACCCCACCTCACCTTTCCCGTTAGGCAGCCATAGTGTGTTTTCTAACCGTGTGACTCTGTTCTGTTTTGTAATTCAGTTCAAGGGTAGCGGTTTTTACATTCCCTCTATAAGTGATATCTCATGATAAGTGTCTTTTTCTGTGTGACTTATTTCACTTAGAATCGTCGTACCTAAATCCACTCATCATGCTGCTACTAGCCTTATGACGTTGATTTCATGGCTGAGTGATATTCCATTGTACATAAGGAGCACAACATCTTTATCCATTTTTCTCTTTCCTGGGATATTTAAGGTGTAATGAAGTGGAGGTTCTTGTCAACAGAGCAGCCCTAAACCTTGGGGTGCTTGTGTCTTGCTGATTTTTAGTTTTCCCAATGTATACGCCCATGAGTGGAAGTGCCCTATGCTCTCTAAGCTGAGTTTTGTAAATGTTTCAGGACACACCGTACACTTCTCCAGAGTGGCTGTTGGCAATTTACATCCCGCCCATCAGCGTAGCAAGGCTCCCGTTTCTCCGTGGCCTGTCCTGCATTTCTGGTTTTGACCCTTTATTCAGCATGGCCCTTTTGACCGATGGGAAGCGAGACTTCTTTGTAGCGCTGATTTGCCTTTCCAGGTTGCTTGGTTGGCCAAAAAGGGCGTATGCGTTTTTTCCTGAATATATTCAGGAAAAAACGCATACGCCCTTTTTGGCCAAGGGCATCATTGTCGAGGTTTTGCCGCTTTTCCTGTGCTTTAAAGGCGATTCGAATCTGCCTCCTGAAATCTGTTTCCTGCCATTCTGCCTTGCTTTCAAATCCTCTTTGTTGCCTTCCCTCAATATATTTGTAGACGAGAGTTATCATTTATAAGTCTGCAGGGTTGTGAATTGCAGTGCCCCTGAGCTCCATTTTTCAACTCGCTCTCTTGGGAGCTGGCCGCAAAATCGCAGGATTGCTTTAGGCCCTATTCTGCTTCCGGGCGGCAGACTGAGCTTGTGGTTAATTCTTCTTCCTGACGGGAAAATAGAGTGACCTGTGCCTGTCCCAACACCTAGAGCTAGTCTCTCATTGGTTCCCCCTCTTCCCGTTCATCCTCAGGACAAATTGCCCCCTGTATGGAACAGGAGGTTAAAGGTGCTGATTCTCCAAGGAGGGAGATTGCTAGTAAAGCGGCTGGAATGGCGAACCCGAGCACAAGGAGATGAGAAATGAGGTGCGTTTTAGAAACCTTTTCCGATCACTCGGTGGACCATCTTCTGGGTTTCTCATGCATGTTTTCGATGTAGGAAGATGCCCTTTAACCTGGAGATTTGGGACCCATTGGGATGGGTACCACGCAGTATTACTTTAAAGCGTCTGCGTTTGCTCACCCAACCTCACCAAACCTCTCAGCCCCAAGAGTGTCCACCCTTATGTCTCAATCAGCTGCAGGTCTAGATATGGTCAATCCAGGTGGCATCACAGCCCCTGAACGAATTTTGTAAGAATTTCTCTCTCTTTCACTGTCTTTGTTTCACGGGTTTTTAAAATTAATTGAGTTTTATAATGGGGTTTAGCTGCTTTTCACTGCTGTGTTTATGCAGCTTTACACCCACTTGACTCACTTACAGAGAGATATCAATACATAGGTTTTAAGATTCTTACTAGTCAGATATATTCTTGGGCGGTGAATAGGGGGTGTTGAGTCCAGTTCCCTGAGCAAGGAGTAGGTCTTGTCTATTACATATTGGGTTCATGGAACGATATCTGAGCTAATTTGAAACCCTTGTTTTATGCATCACCCCACCTCACCTTTCCCGTTAGGCAGCCATAGTGTGTTTTCTAACCGTGTGACTCTGTTCTGTTTTGTAATTCAGTTCAAGGGTAGCGGTTTTTACATTCCCTCTATAAGTGATATCTTATGATAAGTGTCTTTTTCTGTGTGACTTATTTCACTTAGAATCGTCGTACCTAAATCCACTCATCATGCTGCTACTAGCCTTATGACGTTGATTTCATGGCTGAGTGATATTCCATTGTACATAAGGACCACAACTTCTTTATCCATTTTTCTCTTTCCTGGGATATTTAAGGTGTAACGAAGTGGAGGTTCTTGTCAACAGTGCAGCCCTAAACTTTGGGGTGCTTGTGTCTTGCTGATTTTTAATTTTCCCAATGTATACGCCCATGAGTGGAAGTGCCCTATGCTCTCTAAGCTGAGTTTTGTAAATGTTTCAGGACACACCGTACACTTCTCCAGAGTGGCTGTTGGCAATTTACATCCTGCCCATCAGCGTAGCAAGGCTCCCGTTTCTCCGTGGCCTGTCCTGCATTTCTGGTTTTGACACTTTATTCAGCATGGCCCTTTTGACCGATGGGAAGCGAGACTTCTTTGTAGCGCTGATTTGCCTTTCCAGGTTGCTTGGTTGGCCAAAAAGGGCGTATGCGTTTTTTCCTGAATATATTCAGGAAAAAACGCATACGCCCTTTTTGGCCAAGGGCATCATTGTCGAGGTTTTGCCGCTTTTCCTGTGCTTTAAAGGCGATTCGAATCTGCCTCCTGAAATCTGTTTCCTGCAATTCTGCCTTGCTTTCAAATCCTCTTTGTTGCCTTCCCTCAATATATTTGTAGACGAGAGTTATCATTTATAAGTCTGCAGGTTTGTGAATTGCAGTGCCCCTGAGCTCCATTTTTCAACTCGCTCTCTTGGGAGCTGGCCGCAAAAGCGCAGGATTGCTTTAGGCCCTATTCTGCTTCCGGGCGGCAGACTGAGCTTGTGGTTAATTCTTCTTCCTGATGGGAAAATAGAGTGACCTGTGCCTGTCCCAACACCTAGAGCTAGTCTCTCATTGGTTCCCCCTCTTCCCGTTCATCCATAGGACAAATTGCCACCTGTATGGAACAGGAGGTTAAAGGTGCTGATTCTCCAAGGAGGGAGATTGCTAGTAAAGCGGCTGGAATGGCGAACCCGAGCACAAGGAGATGAGAAATGAGGTGCGTTTTAGAAACCTTTCCCGATCACTCGGTGGACCATCTTCTGGGTTTCTCATGCATGTTTTCGATGTAGGAAGATGCCCTTGAACCTGGAGATTTGGGACCCATGGGATGGGTACCACGCAGTATTACTTTAAAGAGTCTGCGTTTGCTCACCCAACCTCACCAAACATCTCAGCCCCAAGAGTGTCCACCCTTATGTCTCAATCAGCTGCAGGTCTAGATATGGTCAACCCAGGTGGCATCACAGCCCCTGAACGAATTTTGTAAGAATTTCTCTCTCTTTCACTGTCTTTGTTTCACGGGTTTTTAAAATTAATTGAGTTTTATAATGGGGTTTAGCTGCTTTTCACTGCTGTGTTTATGCAGCTTTACACCCACTTGACTCACTTACAGAGAGATATCAATACATAGGTTTTAAGATTCTTACTAGTCAGATATATTCTTGGGCGGTGAATAGGGGGTGTTGAGTCCAGTTCCCTGAGCAAGGAGTAGGTCTTCTCTATTACATATTGGGTTTATGGAACGGTATCTGAGCTAATTTGAAACCCTTGTTTTATGCATCACCCCACCTCACCTTTCCCGTTAGGCATCCATAGTGTGTTTTCTAACCGTGTGACTCTGTTCTGTTTTGTAATTCAGTTCAAGGGTAGCGGTTTTTACATTCCCTCTATAAGTGATATCTTATGATAAGTGTCTTTTTCTGTGTGACTTATTTCACTTAGAATCGTCGTACCTAAATCCACTCATCATGCTGCTACTAGCCTTATGACGTTGATTTCATGGCTGAGTGATATTCCATTGTACAGAAGGAGCACAACATCTTTATCCATTTTTCTCTTTCCTGGGATATATAAGGTGTAACGAAGTGGAGGTTCTTGTCAACAGAGCAGCCATAAACTTTGGGGTGCTTGTGTCTTGCTGATTTTTAGTTTTCCCAATTTATACGCCCATGAGTGGAAGTGCCCTATGCTCTCTAAGCTGAGTTTTGTAAATGTTTCAGGACACACCGTACACTTCTCCAGAGTGGCTGTTGGCAATTTACATCCTGCCCATCAGCGTAGCAAGGCTCCCGTTTCTCCGTGGCCTGTCCTGCATTTCTGGTTTTGACACTTTATTCAGCATGGCCCTTTTGACCGATGGGAAGCGAGACTTCTTTGTAGCGCTGATTTGCCTTTCCAGGTTGCTTGGTTGGCCAAAAAGGGCGTATGCGTTTTTTCCTGAATATATTCAGGAAAAAACGCATACGCCCTTTTTGGCCAAGGGCATCATTGTCGAGGTTTTGCCGCTTTTCCTGTGCTTTAAAGGCGATTCGAATCTGCCTCCTGAAATCTGTTTCCTGCAATTCTGCCTTGCTTTCAAATCCTCTTTGTTGCCTTCCCTCAATATATTTGTAGACGAGAGTTATCATTTATAAGTCTGCAGGTTTGTGAATTGCAGTGCCCCTGAGCTCCATTTTTCAACTCGCTCTCTTGGGAGCTGGCCGCAAAAGCGCAGGATTGCTTTAGGCCCTATTCTGCTTCCGGGCGGCAGACTGATCTTGTGGTTAATTCTTCTTCCTGATGGGAAAATAGAGTGACCTGTGCCTGTCCCAACACCTAGAGCTAGTCTCTCATTGGTTCCCCCTCTTACCGTTCATCCTCAGGACAAATTGCAACCTGTATGGAACAGGAGGTTAAAGGTGTTGATTCTCCAAGGAGGGAGATTGCTAGTAAAGCGGCTGGAATGGCGAACCCGATCACAAGGAGATGAGAAATGAGGTGCGTTTTAGAAACCTTTCCCGATCACTCGGTGGACCATCTTCTGGGTTTCTCATGCATGTTTTCGATGTAGGAAGATGCCCTTGAACCTGGAGATTTGGCACCCATGGGATGGGTACCACGCAGTATTACTTTAAAGCGTCTGCGTTTGCTCACCCAACCTCACCAAACATCTCAGCCCCAAGAGTGTCCACCCTTATGTCTCAATCAGCTGCAGGTCTAGATATGGTCAACCCAGGTGGCATCACAGCCCCTGAACGAATTTTGTAAGAATTTCTCTCTCTTTCACTGTCTTTGCTTCACGGGTTTTTAAAATTAATTGAGTTTTATAATGGGGTTTAGCTGCTTTTCACTGCTGTGTTTATGGAGCTTTACACCCACTTGACTCACTTACAGAGAGATATCAATACATAGGTTTTAAGATTCTTACTAGTCAGATATATTCTTGGGCGGTGAATAGGGGGTGTTGAGTCCAGTTCCCTGAGCAAGGAGTAGGTCTTGTCTATTACATATTGGGTTCATGGAACGGTATCTGAGCTAATTTGAAACCCTTGTTTTATGCATCACCCCACCTCACCTTTCCCGTTAGGCAGCCATAGTGTGTTTTCTAACCGTGTGACTCTGTTCTGTTTTGTAATTCAGTTCAAGGGTAGCGGTTTTTACATTCCCTCTGTAAGTGATATCTTATGATAAGTGTCTTTTTCTGTGTGACTTATTTCACTTAGAATCGTCGTACCTAAATCCACTCATCATGCTGCTACTAGCCTTATGACGTTGATTTCATGGCTGAGTGATATTCCATTGTACATAAGGACCACAACTTCTTTATCCATTTTTCTCTTTCCTGGGATATTTAAGGTGTAACGAAGTGGAGGTTCTTGTCAACAGAGCAGCCCTAAACTTTGGGGTGCTTGTGTCTTGCTGATTTTTAGTTTTCCCAATTTATACGCCCATGAGTGGAAGTGCCCTATGCTCTCTAAGCTGAGTTTTGTAAATGTTTCAGGACACACCGTACACTTCTCCAGAGTGGCTGTTGGCAATTTACATCCCGCCCATCAGCGTAGCAAGGCTCCCGTTTCTCCGTGGCCTGTCCTGCATTTCTGGTTTTGACACTTTATTCAGCATGGCCCTTTTGACCGATGCGAAGCGAGACTTCTTTGTAGCGCTGATTTGCCTTTCCAGGTTGCTTGGTTGGCCAAAAAGGGCGTATGCGTTTTTTTCCTGAATATATTCAGGAAAAAACGCATACGCCCTTTTTGGCCAAGGGCATCATTGTCGAGGTTTTGCCGCTTTTCCTGTGCTTTAAAGGTGATTCGAATCTGCCTCCTGAAATCTGTTTCCTGCAAATCTGCCTTGCTTTCAAATCCTCTTTGTTGCCTTCCCTCAATATATTTGTAGACGAGAGTTATCATTTATAAGTCTGCAGGTTTGTGAATTGCAGTGCCCCTGAGCTCCATATTTCAACTCGCTCTCTTGGGAGCTGGCCGCAAAAGCGCAGGATTGCTTTAGGCCCTATTCTGCTTCCGGGCGGCAGACTGATCTTGTGGTTAATTCTTCTTCCTGATGGGAAAATAGAGTGACCTGTGCCTGTCCCAACACCTAGAGCTAGTCTCTCATTGGTTCCCCCTCTTACCGTTCATCCTCAGGACAAATTGCAACCTGTATGGAACAGGAGGTTAAAGGTGTTGATTCTCCAAGGAGGGAGATTGCTAGTAAAGCGGCTGGAATGGCGAACCCGATCACAAGGAGATGAGAAATGAGGTGCGTTTTAGAAACCTTTCCCGATCACTCGGTGGACCATCTTCTGGGTTTCTCATGCATGTTTTCGATGTAGGAAGATGCCCTTGAACCTGGAGATTTGGCACCCATGGGATGGGTACCACGCAGTATTACTTTAAAGCGTCTGCGTTTGCTCACCCAACCTCACCAAACATCTCAGCCCCAAGAGTGTCCACCCTTATGTCTCAATCAGCTGCAGGTCTAGATATGGTCAACCCAGGTGGCATCACAGCCCCTGAACGAATTTTGTAAGAATTTCTCTCTCTTTCACTGTCTTTGCTTCACGGGTTTTTAAAATTAATTGAGTTTTATAATGGGGTTTAGCTGCTTTTCACTGCTGTGTTTATGGAGCTTTACACCCACTTGACTCACTTACAGAGAGATATCAATACATAGGTTTTAAGATTCTTACTAGTCAGATATATTCTTGGGCGGTGAATAGGGGGTGTTGAGTCCAGTTCCCTGAGCAAGGAGTAGGTCTTGTCTATTACATATTGGGTTCATGGAACGGTATCTGAGCTAATTTGAAACCCTTGTTTTATGCATCACCCCACCTCACCTTTCCCGTTAGGCAGCCATAGTGTGTTTTCTAACCGTGTGACTCTGTTCTGTTTTGTAATTCAGTTCAAGGGTAGCGGTTTTTACATTCCCTCTGTAAGTGATATCTTATGATAAGTGTCTTTTTCTGTGTGACTTATTTCACTTAGAATCGTCGTACCTAAATCCACTCATCATGCTGCTACTAGCCTTATGACGTTGATTTCATGGCTGAGTGATATTCCATTGTACATAAGGACCACAACTTCTTTATCCATTTTTCTCTTTCCTGGGATATTTAAGGTGTAACGAAGTGGAGGTTCTTGTCAACAGAGCAGCCCTAAACTTTGGGGTGCTTGTGTCTTGCTGATTTTTAGTTTTCCCAATTTATACGCCCATGAGTGGAAGTGCCCTATGCTCTCTAAGCTGAGTTTTGTAAATGTTTCAGGACACACCGTACACTTCTCCAGAGTGGCTGTTGGCAATTTACATCCCGCCCATCAGCGTAGCAAGGCTCCCGTTTCTCCGTGGCCTGTCCTGCATTTCTGGTTTTGACACTTTATTCAGCATGGCCCTTTTGACCGATGCGAAGCGAGACTTCTTTGTAGCGCTGATTTGCCTTTCCAGGTTGCTTGGTTGGCCAAAAAGGGCGTATGCGTTTTTTTCCTGAATATATTCAGGAAAAAACGCATACGCCCTTTTTGGCCAAGGGCATCATTGTCGAGGTTTTGCCGCTTTTCCTGTGCTTTAAAGGTGATTCGAATCTGCCTCCTGAAATCTGTTTCCTGCAAATCTGCCTTGCTTTCAAATCCTCTTTGTTGCCTTCCCTCAATATATTTGTAGACGAGAGTTATCATTTATAAGTCTGCAGGTTTGTGAATTGCAGTGCCCCTGAGCTCCATATTTCAACTCGCTCTCTTGGGAGCTGGCCGCAAAAGCGCAGGATTGCTTTAGGCCCTATTCTGCTTCCGGGCGGCAGACTGAGCTTGTGGTTAATTCTTCTTCCTGATGGGAAAATAGAGTGACCTGTGCCTGTCCCAACACCTAGAGCTAGTCTCTCATTGGTTCCCCCTCTTCCCGTTCATCCTCAGGACAAATTGCAACCTGTATGGAACAGGAGGTTAAAGGTGCTGATTCTCCAAGGAGGGAGATTGCTAGTAAAGCGGCTGGAATGGCGAACCCGAGCACAAGGAGATGAGAAATGAGGTGCGTTTTAGAAACCTTTCCCGATCACTCGGTGGACCATCTTCTGGGTTTCTCATGCATGTTTTCGATGTAGGAAGATGCCCTTGAACCTGGAGATTTGGCACCCATGGGATGGGTACCACGCAGTATTACTTTAAAGCGTCTGCGTTTGCTCACCCAACCTCACCAAACATCTCAGCCCCAAGAGTGTCCACCCTTATGTCTCAATCAGCTGCAGGTCTAGATATGGTCAACCCAGGTGGCATCACAGCCCCTGAACGAATTTTGTAAGAATTTCTCTCTCTTTCACTGTCTTTGTTTCACGGGTTTTTAAAATTAATTGAGTTTTATAATGGGGTTTAGCTGCTTTTCACTGCTGTGTTTATGCAGCTTTACACCCACTTGACTCACTTACAGAGAGATATCAATACATAGGTTTTAAGATTCTTACTAGTCAGATATATTCTTGGGCGGTGAATAGGGGGTGTTGAGTCCAGTTCCCTGAGCAAGGAGTAGGTCTTCTCTATTACATATTGGGTTTATGGAACGGTATCTGAGCTAATTTGAAACCCTTGTTTTATGCATCACCCCACCTCACCTTTCCCGTTAGGCATCCATAGTGTGTTTTCTAACCGTGTGACTCTGTTCTGTTTTGTAATTCAGTTCAAGGGTAGCGGTTTTTACATTCCCTCTATAAGTGATATCTTATGATAAGTGTCTTTTTCTGTGTGACTTATTTCACTTAGAATCGTCGTACCTAAATCCACTCATCATGCTGCTACTAGCCTTATGACGTTGATTTCATGGCTGAGTGATATTCCATTGTACAGAAGGAGCACAACATCTTTATCCATTTTTCTCTTTCCTGGGATATATAAGGTGTAACGAAGTGGAGGTTCTTGTCAACAGAGCAGCCATAAACTTTGGGGTGCTTGTGTCTTGCTGATTTTTAGTTTTCCCTATTTATACGCCCATGAGTGGAAGTGCCCTATGCTCTCTAAGCTGAGTTTTGTAAATGTTTCAGGACACACCGTACACTTCTCCAGAGTGGCTGTTGGCAATTTACATCCTGCCCATCAGCGTAGCAAGGCTCCCGTTTCTCCGTGGCCTGTCCTGCATTTCTGGTTTTGACACTTTATTCAGCATGGCCCTTTTGACCGATGGGAAGCGAGACTTCTTTGTAGCGCTGATTTGCCTTTCCAGGTTGCTTGGTTGGCCAAAAAGGGCGTATGCGTTTTTTCCTGAATATATTCAGGAAAAAACGCATACGCCCTTTTTGGCCAAGGGCATCATTGTCGAGGTTTTGCCGCTTTTCCTGTGCTTTAAAGGCGATTCGAATCTGCCTCCTGAAATCTGTTTCCTGCAATTCTGCCTTGCTTTCAAATCCTCTTTGTTGCCTTCCCTCAATATATTTGTAGACGAGAGTTATCATTTATAAGTCTGCAGGTTTGTGAATTGCAGTGCCCCTGAGCTCCATTTTTCAACTCGCTCTCTTGGGAGCTGGCCGCAAAAGCGCAGGATTGCTTTAGGCCCTATTCTGCTTCCGGGCGGCAGACTGAGCTTGTGGTTAATTCTTCTTCCTGATGGGAAAATAGAGTGACCTGTGCCTGTCCCAACACCTAGAGCTAGTCTCTCATTGGTTCCCCCTCTTACCGTTCATCCTCAGGACAAATTGCAACCTGTATGGAACAGGAGGTTAAAGGTGTTGATTCTCCAAGGAGGGAGATTGCTAGTAAAGCGGCTGGAATGGCGAACCCGATCACAAGGAGATGAGAAATGAGGTGCGTTTTAGAAACCTTTCCCGATCACTCGGTGGACCATCTTCTGGGTTTCTCATGCATGTTTTCGATGTAGGAAGATGCCCTTGAACCTGGAGATTTGGCACCCATGGGATGGGTACCACGCAGTATTACTTTAAAGCGTCTGCGTTTGCTCACCCAACCTCACCAAACATCTCAGCCCCAAGAGTGTCCACCCTTATGTCTCAATCAGCTGCAGGTCTAGATATGGTCAACCCAGGTGGCATCACAGCCCCTGAACGAATTTTGTAAGAATTTCTCTCTCTTTCACTGTCTTTGCTTCACGGGTTTTTAAAATTAATTGAGTTTTATAATGGGGTTTAGCTGCTTTTCACTGCTGTGTTTATGGAGCTTTACACCCACTTGACTCACTTACAGAGAGATATCAATACATAGGTTTTAAGATTCTTACTAGTCAGATATATTCTTGGGCGGTGAATAGGGGGTGTTGAGTCCAGTTCCCTGAGCAAGGAGTAGGTCTTGTCTATTACATATTGGGTTCATGGAACGGTATCTGAGCTAATTTGAAACCCTTGTTTTATGCATCACCCCACCTCACCTTTCCCGTTAGGCAGCCATAGTGTGTTTTCTAACCGTGTGACTCTGTTCTGTTTTGTAATTCAGTTCAAGGGTAGCGGTTTTTACATTCCCTCTGTAAGTGATATCTTATGATAAGTGTCTTTTTCTGTGTGACTTATTTCACTTAGAATCGTCGTACCTAAATCCACTCATCATGCTGCTACTAGCCTTATGACGTTGATTTCATGGCTGAGTGATATTCCATTGTACATAAGGACCACAACTTCTTTATCCATTTTTCTCTTTCCTGGGATATTTAAGGTGTAACGAAGTGGAGGTTCTTGTCAACAGAGCAGCCCTAAACTTTGGGGTGCTTGTGTCTTGCTGATTTTTAGTTTTCCCAATGTATACGCCCATGAGTGGAAGTGACCTATGCTCTCTAAGCTGAGTTTTGTAAATGTTTCAGGACACACCGTACACTTCTCCAGAGTGGCTGTTGGCAATTTACATCCCGCCCATCAGCGTAGCAAGGCTCCCGTTTCTCCGTGGCCTGTCCTGCATTTCTGGTTTTGACACTTTATTCAGCATGGCCCTTTTGACCGATGCGAAGCGAGACTTCTTTGTAGCGCTGATTTGCCTTTCCAGGTTGCTTGGTTGGCCAAAAAGGGCGTATGCGTTTTTTTCCTGAATATATTCAGGAAAAAACGCATACGCCCTTTTTGGCCAAGGGCATCATTGTCGAGGTTTTGCCGCTTTTCCTGTGCTTTAAAGGCGATTCGAATCTGCCTCCTGAAATCTGTTTCCTGCAAATCTGCCTTGCTTTCAAATCCTCTTTGTTGCCTTCCCTCAATATATTTGTAGACGAGAGTTATCATTTATAAGTCTGCAGGTTTGTGAATTGCAGTGCCCCTGAGCTCCATATTTCAACTCGCTCTCTTGGGAGCTGGCCGCAAAAGCGCAGGATTGCTTTAGGCCCTATTCTGCTTCCGGGCGGCAGACTGAGCTTGTGGTTAATTCTTCTTCCTGATGGGAAAATAGAGTGACCTGTGCCTGTCCCAACACCTAGAGCTAGTCTCTCATTGGTTCCCCCTCTTCCCGTTCATCCTCAGGACAAATTGCAACCTGTATGGAACAGGAGGTTAAAGGTGCTGATTCTCCAAGGAGGGAGATTGCTAGTAAAGCGGCTGGAATGGCGAACCCGAGCACAAGGAGATGAGAAATGAGGTGCGTTTTAGAAACCTTTCCCGATCACTCGGTGGACCATCTTCTGGGTTTCTCATGCATGTTTTCGATGTAGGAAGATGCCCTTGAACCTGGAGATTTGGCACCCATGGGATGGGTACCACGCAGTATTACTTTAAAGCGTCTGCGTTTGCTCACCCAACCTCACCAAACATCTCAGCCCCAAGAGTGTCCACCCTTATGTCTCAATCAGCTGCAGGTCTAGATATGGTCAACCCAGGTGGCATCACAGCCCCTGAACGAATTTTGTAAGAATTTCTCTCTCTTTCACTGTCTTTGTTTCACGGGTTTTTAAAATTAATTGAGTTTTATAATGGGGTTTAGCTGCTTTTCACTGCTGTGTTTATGCAGCTTTACACCCACTTGACTCACTTACAGAGAGATATCAATACATAGGTTTTAAGATTCTTACTAGTCAGATATATTCTTGGGCGGTGAATAGGGGGTGTTGAGTCCAGTTCCCTGAGCAAGGAGTAGGTCTTCTCTATTACATATTGGGTTTATGGAACGGTATCTGAGCTAATTTGAAACCCTTGTTTTATGCATCACCCCACCTCACCTTTCCCGTTAGGCATCCATAGTGTGTTTTCTAACCGTGTGACTCTGTTCTGTTTTGTAATTCAGTTCAAGGGTAGCGGTTTTTACATTCCCTCTATAAGTGATATCTTATGATAAGTGTCTTTTTCTGTGTGACTTATTTCACTTAGAATCGTCGTACCTAAATCCACTCATCATGCTGCTACTAGCCTTATGACGTTGATTTCATGGCTGAGTGATATTCCATTGTACAGAAGGAGCACAACATCTTTATCCATTTTTCTCTTTCCTGGGATATATAAGGTGTAACGAAGTGGAGGTTCTTGTCAACAGAGCAGCCATAAACTTTGGGGTGCTTGTGTCTTGCTGATTTTTAGTTTTCCCTATTTATACGCCCATGAGTGGAAGTGCCCTATGCTCTCTAAGCTGAGTTTTGTAAATGTTTCAGGACACACCGTACACTTCTCCAGAGTGGCTGTTGGCAATTTACATCCTGCCCATCAGCGTAGCAAGGCTCCCGTTTCTCCGTGGCCTGTCCTGCATTTCTGGTTTTGACACTTTATTCAGCATGGCCCTTTTGACCGATGGGAAGCGAGACTTCTTTGTAGCGCTGATTTGCCTTTCCAGGTTGCTTGGTTGGCCAAAAAGGGCGTATGCGTTTTTTCCTGAATATATTCAGGAAAAAACGCATACGCCCTTTTTGGCCAAGGGCATCATTGTCGAGGTTTTGCCGCTTTTCCTGTGCTTTAAAGGCGATTCGAATCTGCCTCCTGAAATCTGTTTCCTGCAATTCTGCCTTGCTTTCAAATCCTCTTTGTTGCCTTCCCTCAATATATTTGTAGACGAGAGTTATCATTTATAAGTCTGCAGGTTTGTGAATTGCAGTGCCCCTGAGCTCCATTTTTCAACTCGCTCTCTTGGGAGCTGGCCGCAAAAGCGCAGGATTGCTTTAGGCCCTATTCTGCTTCCGGGCGGCAGACTGATCTTGTGGTTAATTCTTCTTCCTGATGGGAAAATAGAGTGACCTGTGCCTGTCCCAACACCTAGAGCTAGTCTCTCATTGGTTCCCCCTCTTACCGTTCATCCTCAGGACAAATTGCAACCTGTATGGAACAGGAGGTTAAAGGTGTTGATTCTCCAAGGAGGGAGATTGCTAGTAAAGCGGCTGGAATGGCGAACCCGATCACAAGGAGATGAGAAATGAGGTGCGTTTTAGAAACCTTTCCCGATCACTCGGTGGACCATCTTCTGGGTTTCTCATGCATGTTTTCGATGTAGGAAGATGCCCTTGAACCTGGAGATTTGGCACCCATGGGATGGGTACCACGCAGTATTACTTTAAAGCGTCTGCGTTTGCTCACCCAACCTCACCAAACATCTCAGCCCCAAGAGTGTCCACCCTTATGTCTCAATCAGCTGCAGGTCTAGATATGGTCAACCCAGGTGGCATCACAGCCCCTGAACGAATTTTGTAAGAATTTCTCTCTCTTTCACTGTCTTTGCTTCACGGGTTTTTAAAATTAATTGAGTTTTATAATGGGGTTTAGCTGCTTTTCACTGCTGTGTTTATGGAGCTTTACACCCACTTGACTCACTTACAGAGAGATATCAATACATAGGTTTTAAGATTCTTACTAGTCAGATATATTCTTGGGCGGTGAATAGGGGGTGTTGAGTCCAGTTCCCTGAGCAAGGAGTAGGTCTTGTCTATTACATATTGGGTTCATGGAACGGTATCTGAGCTAATTTGAAACCCTTGTTTTATGCATCACCCCACCTCACCTTTCCCGTTAGGCAGCCATAGTGTGTTTTCTAACCGTGTGACTCTGTTCTGTTTTGTAATTCAGTTCAAGGGTAGCGGTTTTTACATTCCCTCTGTAAGTGATATCTTATGATAAGTGTCTTTTTCTGTGTGACTTATTTCACTTAGAATCGTCGTACCTAAATCCACTCATCATGCTGCTACTAGCCTTATGACGTTGATTTCATGGCTGAGTGATATTCCATTGTACATAAGGACCACAACTTCTTTATCCATTTTTCTCTTTCCTGGGATATTTAAGGTGTAACGAAGTGGAGGTTCTTGTCAACAGAGCAGCCCTAAACTTTGGGGTGCTTGTGTCTTGCTGATTTTTAGTTTTCCCAATGTATACGCCCATGAGTGGAAGTGACCTATGCTCTCTAAGCTGAGTTTTGTAAATGTTTCAGGACACACCGTACACTTCTCCAGAGTGGCTGTTGGCAATTTACATCCCGCCCATCAGCGTAGCAAGGCTCCCGTTTCTCCGTGGCCTGTCCTGCATTTCTGGTTTTGACACTTTATTCAGCATGGCCCTTTTGACCGATGCGAAGCGAGACTTCTTTGTAGCGCTGATTTGCCTTTCCAGGTTGCTTGGTTGGCCAAAAAGGGCGTATGCGTTTTTTTCCTGAATATATTCAGGAAAAAACGCATACGCCCTTTTTGGCCAAGGGCATCATTGTCGAGGTTTTGCCGCTTTTCCTGTGCTTTAAAGGCGATTCGAATCTGCCTCCTGAAATCTGTTTCCTGCAAATCTGCCTTGCTTTCAAATCCTCTTTGTTGCCTTCCCTCAATATATTTGTAGACGAGAGTTATCATTTATAAGTCTGCAGGTTTGTGAATTGCAGTGCCCCTGAGCTCCATATTTCAACTCGCTCTCTTGGGAGCTGGCCGCAAAAGCGCAGGATTGCTTTAGGCCCTATTCTGCTTCCGGGCGGCAGACTGAGCTTGTGGTTAATTCTTCTTCCTGATGGGAAAATAGAGTGACCTGTGCCTGTCCCAACACCTAGAGCTAGTCTCTCATTGGTTCCCCCTCTTCCCGTTCATCCTCAGGACAAATTGCAACCTGTATGGAACAGGAGGTTAAAGGTGCTGATTCTCCAAGGAGGGAGATTGCTAGTAAAGCGGCTGGAATGGCGAACCCGAGCACAAGGAGATGAGAAATGAGGTGCGTTTTAGAAACCTTTCCCGATCACTCGGTGGACCATCTTCTGGGTTTCTCATGCATGTTTTCGATGTAGGAAGATGCCCTTGAACCTGGAGATTTGGCACCCATGGGATGGGTACCACGCAGTATTACTTTAAAGCGTCTGCGTTTGCTCACCCAACCTCACCAAACATCTCAGCCCCAAGAGTGTCCACCCTTATGTCTCAATCAGCTGCAGGTCTAGATATGGTCAACCCAGGTGGCATCACAGCCCCTGAACGAATTTTGTAAGAATTTCTCTCTCTTTCACTGTCTTTGCTTCACGGGTTTTTAAAATTAAGTGAGTTTTATAATGGGGTTTAGCTGCTTTTCACTGCTGTGTTTATGCAGCTTTACACCCACTTGACTCACTTACAGAGAGATATCAATACATAGGTTTTAAGATTCTTACTAGTCAGATATATTCTTGGGCGGTGAATAGGGGGTGTTGAGTCCAGTTCCCTGAGCAAGGAGTAGGTCTTGTCTATTACATATTGGGTTCATGGAACGGTATCTGAGCTAATTTGAAACCCTTGTTTTATGCATCACCCCACCTCACCTTTCCCGTTAGGCAGCCATAGTGTGTTTTCTAACCGTGTGACTCTGTTCTGTTTTGTAATTCAGTTCAAGGGTAGCGGTTTTTACATTCCCTCTATAAGTGATATCTTATGATAAGTGTCTTTTTCTGTGTGACTTATTTCACTTAGAATCGTCGTACCTAAATCCACTCATCATGCTGCTACTAGCCTTATGACGTTGATTTCATGGCTGAGTGATATTCCATTGTACATAAGGACCACAACATCTTTATCCATTTTTCTCTTTCCTGGGATATTTAAGGTGTAATGAAGTGGAGGTTCTTGTCAACAGAGCAGCCATAAACTTTGGGGTGCTTGTGTCTTGCTGATTTTTAGTTTTCCCAATTTATACGCCCATGAGTGGAAGTGCCCTATGCTCTCTAAGCTGAGTTTTGTAAATGTTTCAGGACACACCGTACACTTCTCCAGAGTGGCTGTTGGCAATTTACATCCTGCCCATCAGCGTAGCAAGGCTCCCGTTTCTCCGTGGCCTGTCCTGCATTTCTGGTTTTGACACTTTATTCAGCATGGCCCTTTTGACCGATGGGAAGCGAGACTTCTTTGTAGCGCTGATTTGCCTTTCCAGGTTGCTTGGTTGGCCAAAAAGGGCGTATGCGTTTTTTCCTGAATATATTCAGGAAAAAACGCATACGCCCTTTTTGGCCAAGGGCATCATTGTCGAGGTTTTGCCGCTTTTCCTGTGCTTTAAAGGCGATTCGAATCTGCCTCCTGAAATCTGTTTCCTGCAATTCTGCCTTGCTTTCAAATCCTCTTTGTTGCCTTCCCTCAATATATTTGTAGACGAGAGTTATCATTTATAAGTCTGCAGGTTTGTGAATTGCAGTGCCCCTGAGCTCCATTTTTCAACTCGCTCTCTTGGGAGCTGGCCGCAAAAGCGCAGGATTGCTTTAGGCCCTATTCTGCTTCCGGGCGGCAGACTGAGCTTGTGGTTAATTCTTCTTCCTGATGGGAAAATAGAGTGACCTGTGCCTGTCCCAACACCTAGAGCTAGTCTCTCATTGGTTCCCCCTCTTCCCGTTCATCCTCAGGACAAATTGCAACCTGTATGGAACAGGAGGTTAAAGGTGCTGATTCTCCAAGGAGGGAGATTGCTAGTAAAGCGGCTGGAATGGCGAACCCGAGCACAAGGAGATGAGAAATGAGGTGCGTTTTAGAAACCTTTCCCGATCACTCGGTGGACCATCTTCTGGGTTTCTCATGCATGTTTTCGATGTAGGAAGATGCCCTTGAACCTGGAGATTTGGCACCCATGGGATGGGTACCACGCAGTATTACTTTAAAGCGTCTGCGTTTGCTCACCCAACCTCACCAAACATCTCAGCCCCAAGAGTGTCCACCCTTATGTCTCAATCAGCTGCAGGTCTAGATATGGTCAACCCAGGTGGCATCACAGCCCCTGAACGAATTTTGTAAGAATTTCTCTCTCTTTCACTGTCTTTGCTTCACGGGTTTTTAAAATTAATTGAGTTTTATAATGGGGTTTAGCTGCTTTTCACTGCTGTGTTTATGCAGCTTTACACCCACTTGACTCACTTACAGAGAGATATCAATACATAGGTTTTAAGATTCTTACTAGTCAGATATATTCTTGGGCGGTGAATAGGGGGTGTTGAGTCCAGTTCCCTGAGCAAGGAGTAGGTCTTGTCTATTACATATTGGGTTCATGGAACGGTATCTGAGCTAATTTGAAACCCTTGTTTTATGCATCACCCCACCTCACCTTTCCCGTTAGGCAGCCATAGTGTGTTTTCTAACCGTGTGACTCTGTTCTGTTTTGTAATTCAGTTCAAGGGTAGCGGTTTTTACATTCCCTCTGTAAGTGATATCTTATGATAAGTGTCTTTTTCTGTGTGACTTATTTCACTTAGAATCGTCGTACCTAAATCCACTCATCATGCTGCTACTAGCCTTATGACGTTGATTTCATGGCTGAGTGATATTCCATTGTACATAAGGACCACAACTTCTTTATCCATTTTTCTCTTTCCTGGGATATTTAAGGTGTAACGAAGTGGAGGTTCTTGTCAACAGAGCAGCCCTAAACTTTGGGGTGCTTGTGTCTTGCTGATTTTTAGTTTTCCCAATGTATACGCCCATGAGTGGAAGTGCCCTATGCTCTCTAAGCTGAGTTTTGTAAATGTTTCAGGACACACCGTACACTTCTCCAGAGTGGCTGTTGGCAATTTACATCCCGCCCATCAGCGTAGCAAGGCTCCCGTTTCTCCGTGGCCTGTCCTGCATTTCTGGTTTTGACACTTTATTCAGCATGGCCCTTTTGACCGATGGGAAGCGAGACTTCTTTGTAGCGCTGATTTGCCTTTCCAGGTTGCTTGGTTGGCCAAAAAGGGCGTATGCGTTTTTTCCTGAATATATTCAGGAAAAAACGCATACGCCCTTTTTGGCCAAGGGCATCATTGTCGAGGTTTTGCCGCTTTTCCTGTGCTTTAAAGGCGATTCGAATCTGCCTCCTGAAATCTGTTTCCTGCAATTCTGCCTTGCTTTCAAATCCTCTTTGTTGCCTTCCCTCAATATATTTGTAGACGAGAGTTATCATTTATAAGTCTGCAGGTTTGTGAATTGCAGTGCCCCTGAGCTCCATTTTTCAACTCGCTCTCTTGGGAGCTGGCCGCAAAAGCGCAGGATTGCTTTAGGCCCTATTCTGCTTCCGGGCGGCAGACTGAGCTTGTGGTTAATTCTTCTTCCTGATGGGAAAATAGAGTGACCTGTGCCTGTCCCAACACCTAGAGCTAGTCTCTCATTGGTTCCCCCTCTTCCCGTTCATCCTCAGGACAAATTGCCACCTGTATGGAACAGGAGGTTAAAGGTGCTGATTCTCCAAGGAGGGAGATTGCTAGTAAAGCGGCTGGAATGGCGAACCCGAGCACAAGGAGATGAGAAATGAGGTGCGTTTTAGAAACCTTTCCCGATCACTCGGTGGACCATCTTCTGGGTTTCTCATGCGTGTTTTCGATGTAGGAAGATGCCCTTGAACCTGGAGATTTGGGACCCATGGGATGGGTACCACGCAGTATTACTTTAAAGAGTCTGCGTTTGCTCACCCAACCTCACCAAACATCTCAGCCCCAAGAGTGTCCACCCTTATGTCTCAATCAGCTGCAGGTCTAGATATGGTCAACCCAGGTGGCATCACAGCCCCTGAACGAATTTTGTAAGAATTTCTCTCTCTTTCACTGTCTTTGTTTCACGGGTTTTTAAAATTAATTGAGTTTTATAATGGGGTTTAGCTGCTTTTCACTGCTGTGTTTATGCAGCTTTACACCCACTTGACTCACTTACAGAGAGATATCAATACATAGGTTTTAAGATTCTTACTAGTCAGATATATTCTTGGGCGGTGAATAGGGGGTGTTGAGTCCAGTTCCCTGAGCAAGGAGTAGGTCTTCTCTATTACATATTGGGTTTATGGAACGGTATCTGAGCTAATTTGAAACCCTTGTTTTATGCATCACCCCACCTCACCTTTCCCGTTAGGCATCCATAGTGTGTTTTCTAACCGTGTGACTCTGTTCTGTTTTGTAATTCAGTTCAAGGGTAGCGGTTTTTACATTCCCTCTATAAGTGATATCTTATGATAAGTGTCTTTTTCTGTGTGACTTATTTCACTTAGAATCGTCGTACCTAAATCCACTCATCATGCTGCTACTAGCCTTATGACGTTGATTTCATGGCTGAGTGATATTCCATTGTACATAAGGAGCACAACATCTTTATCCATTTTTCTCTTTCCTGGGATATTTAAGGTGTAACGAAGTGGAGGTTCTTGTCAACAGAGCAGCCATAAACTTTGGGGTGCTTGTGTCTTGCTGATTTTTAGTTTTCCCAATTTATACGCCCATGAGTGGAAGTGCCCTATGCTCTCTAAGCTGAGTTTTGTAAATGTTTCAGGACACACCGTACACTTCTCCAGAGTGGCTGTTGGCAATTTACATCCTGCCCATCAGCGTAGCAAGGCTCCCGTTTCTCCGTGGCCTGTCCTGCATTTCTGGTTTTGACACTTTATTCAGCATGGCCCTTTTGACCGATGGGAAGCGAGACTTCTTTGTAGCGCTGATTTGCCTTTCCAGGTTGCTTGGTTGGCCAAAAAGGGCGTATGCGTTTTTTCCTGAATATATTCAGGAAAAAACGCATACGCCCTTTTTGGCCAAGGGCATCATTGTCGAGGTTTTGCCGCTTTTCCTGTGCTTTAAAGGCGATTCGAATCTGCCTCCTGAAATCTGTTTCCTGCAATTCTGCCTTGCTTTCAAATCCTCTTTGTTGCCTTCCCTCAATATATTTGTAGACGAGAGTTATCATTTATAAGTCTGCAGGTTTGTGAATTGCAGTGCCCCTGAGCTCCATTTTTCAACTCGCTCTCTTGGGAGCTGGCCGCAAAAGCGCAGGATTGCTTTAGGCCCTATTCTGCTTCCGGGCGGCAGACTGAGCTTGTGGTTAATTCTTCTTCCTGATGGGAAAATAGAGTGACCTGTGCCTGTCCCAACACCTAGAGCTAGTCTCTCATTGGTTCCCCCTCTTCCCGTTCATCCTCAGGACAAATTGCAACCTGTATGGAACAGGAGGTTAAAGGTGCTGATTCTCCAAGGAGGGAGATTGCTAGTAAAGCGGCTGGAATGGCGAACCCGAGCACAAGGAGATGAGAAATGAGGTGCGTTTTAGAAACCTTTCCCGATCACTCGGTGGACCATCTTCTGGGTTTCTCATGCATGTTTTCGATGTAGGAAGATGCCCTTGAACCTGGAGATTTGGCACCCATGGGATGGGTACCACGCAGTATTACTTTAAAGCGTCTGCGTTTGCTCACCCAACCTCACCAAACATCTCAGCCCCAAGAGTGTCCACCCTTATGTCTCAATCAGCTGCAGGTCTAGATATGGTCAACCCAGGTGGCATCACAGCCCCTGAACGAATTTTGTAAGAATTTCTCTCTCTTTCACTGTCTTTGCTTCACGGGTTTTTAAAATTAATTGAGTTTTATAATGGGGTTTAGCTGCTTTTCACTGCTGTGTTTATGCAGCTTTACACCCACTTGACTCACTTACAGAGAGATATCAATACATAGGTTTTAAGATTCTTACTAGTCAGATATATTCTTGGGCGGTGAATAGGGGGTGTTGAGTCCAGTTCCCTGAGCAAGGAGTAGGTCTTGTCTATTACATATTGGGTTCATGGAACGGTATCTGAGCTAATTTGAAACCCTTGTTTTATGCATCACCCCACCTCACCTTTCCCGTTAGGCAGCCATAGTGTGTTTTCTAACCGTGTGACTCTGTTCTGTTTTGTAATTCAGTTCAAGGGTAGCGGTTTTTACATTCCCTCTGTAAGTGATATCTTATGATAAGTGTCTTTTTCTGTGTGACTTATTTCACTTAGAATCGTCGTACCTAAATCCACTCATCATGCTGCTACTAGCCTTATGACGTTGATTTCATGGCTGAGTGATATTCCATTGTACATAAGGACCACAACTTCTTTATCCATTTTTCTCTTTCCTGGGATATTTAAGGTGTAACGAAGTGGAGGTTCTTGTCAACAGAGCAGCCCTAAACTTTGGGGTGCTTGTGTCTTGCTGATTTTTAGTTTTCCCAATGTATACGCCCATGAGTGGAAGTGACCTATGCTCTCTAAGCTGAGTTTTGTAAATGTTTCAGGACACACCGTACACTTCTCCAGAGTGGCTGTTGGCAATTTACATCCCGCCCATCAGCGTAGCAAGGCTCCCGTTTCTCCGTGGCCTGTCCTGCATTTCTGGTTTTGACACTTTATTCAGCATGGCCCTTTTGACCGATGGGAAGCGAGACTTCTTTGTAGCGCTGATTTGCCTTTCCAGGTTGCTTGGTTGGCCAAAAAGGGCGTATGCGTTTTTTCCTGAATATATTCAGGAAAAAACGCATACGCCCTTTTTGGCCAAGGGCATCATTGTCGAGGTTTTGCCGCTTTTCCTGTGCTTTAAAGGCGATTCGAATCTGCCTCCTGAAATCTGTTTCCTGCAATTCTGCCTTGCTTTCAAATCCTCTTTGTTGCCTTCCCTCAATATATTTGTAGACGAGAGTTATCATTTATAAGTCTGCAGGTTTGTGAATTGCAGTGCCCCTGAGCTCCATTTTTCAACTCGCTCTCTTGGGAGCTGGCCGCAAAAGCGCAGGATTGCTTTAGGCCCTATTCTGCTTCCGGGCGGCAGACTGAGCTTGTGGTTAATTCTTCTTCCTGATGGGAAAATAGAGTGACCTGTGCCTGTCCCAACACCTAGAGCTAGTCTCTCATTGGTTCCCCCTCTTCCCGTTCATCCTCAGGACAAATTGCCACCTGTATGGAACAGGAGGTTAAAGGTGCTGATTCTCCAAGGAGGGAGATTGCTAGTAAAGCGGCTGGAATGGCGAACCCGAGCACAAGGAGATGAGAAATGAGGTGCGTTTTAGAAACCTTTCCCGATCACTCGGTGGACCATCTTCTGGGTTTCTCATGCGTGTTTTCGATGTAGGAAGATGCCCTTGAACCTGGAGATTTGGGACCCATGGGATGGGTACCACGCAGTATTACTTTAAAGAGTCTGCGTTTGCTCACCCAACCTCACCAAACATCTCAGCCCCAAGAGTGTCCACCCTTATGTCTCAATCAGCTGCAGGTCTAGATATGGTCAACCCAGGTGGCATCACAGCCCCTGAACGAATTTTGTAAGAATTTCTCTCTCTTTCACTGTCTTTGTTTCACGGGTTTTTAAAATTAATTGAGTTTTATAATGGGGTTTAGCTGCTTTTCACTGCTGTGTTTATGCAGCTTTACACCCACTTGACTCACTTACAGAGAGATATCAATACATAGGTTTTAAGATTCTTACTAGTCAGATATATTCTTGGGCGGTGAATAGGGGGTGTTGAGTCCAGTTCCCTGAGCAAGGAGTAGGTCTTCTCTATTACATATTGGGTTTATGGAACGGTATCTGAGCTAATTTGAAACCCTTGTTTTATGCATCACCCCACCTCACCTTTCCCGTTAGGCATCCATAGTGTGTTTTCTAACCGTGTGACTCTGTTCTGTTTTGTAATTCAGTTCAAGGGTAGCGGTTTTTACATTCCCTCTATAAGTGATATCTTATGATAAGTGTCTTTTTCTGTGTGACTTATTTCACTTAGAATCGTCGTACCTAAATCCACTCATCATGCTGCTACTAGCCTTATGACGTTGATTTCATGGCTGAGTGATATTCCATTGTACATAAGGAGCACAACATCTTTATCCATTTTTCTCTTTCCTGGGATATTTAAGGTGTAACGAAGTGGAGGTTCTTGTCAACAGAGCAGCCATAAACTTTGGGGTGCTTGTGTCTTGCTGATTTTTAGTTTTCCCAATTTATACGCCCATGAGTGGAAGTGCCCTATGCTCTCTAAGCTGAGTTTTGTAAATGTTTCAGGACACACCGTACACTTCTCCAGAGTGGCTGTTGGCAATTTACATCCTGCCCATCAGCGTAGCAAGGCTCCCGTTTCTCCGTGGCCTGTCCTGCATTTCTGGTTTTGACACTTTATTCAGCATGGCCCTTTTGACCGATGGGAAGCGAGACTTCTTTGTAGCGCTGATTTGCCTTTCCAGGTTGCTTGGTTGGCCAAAAAGGGCGTATGCGTTTTTTCCTGAATATATTCAGGAAAAAACGCATACGCCCTTTTTGGCCAAGGGCATCATTGTCGAGGTTTTGCCGCTTTTCCTGTGCTTTAAAGGCGATTCGAATCTGCCTCCTGAAATCTGTTTCCTGCAATTCTGCCTTGCTTTCAAATCCTCTTTGTTGCCTTCCCTCAATATATTTGTAGACGAGAGTTATCATTTATAAGTCTGCAGGTTTGTGAATTGCAGTGCCCCTGAGCTCCATTTTTCAACTCGCTCTCTTGGGAGCTGGCCGCAAAAGCGCAGGATTGCTTTAGGCCCTATTCTGCTTCCGGGCGGCAGACTGAGCTTGTGGTTAATTCTTCTTCCTGATGGGAAAATAGAGTGACCTGTGCCTGTCCCAACACCTAGAGCTAGTCTCTCATTGGTTCTCCCTCTTCCCGTTCATCCTCAGGACAAATTGCAACCTGTATGGAACAGGAGGTTAAAGGTGCTGATTCTCCAAGGAGGGAGATTGCTAGTAAAGCGGCTGGAATGGCGAACCCGAGCACAAGGAGATGAGAAATGAGGTGCGTTTTAGAAACCTTTCCCGATCACTCGGTGGACCATCTTCTGGGTTTCTCATGCATGTTTTCGATGTAGGAAGATGCCCTTGAACCTGGAGATTTGGCACCCATGGGATGGGTACCACGCAGTATTACTTTAAAGCGTCTGCGTTTGCTCACCCAACCTCACCAAACATCTCAGCCCCAAGAGTGTCCACCCTTATGTCTCAATCAGCTGCAGGTCTAGATATGGTCAACCCAGGTGGCATCACAGCCCCTGAACGAATTTTGTAAGAATTTCTCTCTCTTTCACTGTCTTTGCTTCACGGGTTTTTAAAATTAATTGAGTTTTATAATGGGGTTTAGCTGCTTTTCACTGCTGTGTTTATGCAGCTTTACACCCACTTGACTCACTTACAGAGAGATATCAATACATAGGTTTTAAGATTCTTACTAGTCAGATATATTCTTGGGCGGTGAATAGGGGGTGTTGAGTCCAGTTCCCTGAGCAAGGAGTAGGTCTTGTCTATTACATATTGGGTTCATGGAACGGTATCTGAGCTAATTTGAAACCCTTGTTTTATGCATCACCCCACCTCACCTTTCCCGTTAGGCAGCCATAGTGTGTTTTCTAACCGTGTGACTCTGTTCTGTTTTGTAATTCAGTTCAAGGGTAGCGGTTTTTACATTCCCTCTGTAAGTGATATCTTATGATAAGTGTCTTTTTCTGTGTGACTTATTTCACTTAGAATCGTCGTACCTAAATCCACTCATCATGCTGCTACTAGCCTTATGACGTTGATTTCATGGCTGAGTGATATTCCATTGTACATAAGGACCACAACTTCTTTATCCATTTTTCTCTTTCCTGGGATATTTAAGGTGTAACGAAGTGGAGGTTCTTGTCAACAGAGCAGCCCTAAACTTTGGGGTGCTTGTGTCTTGCTGATTTTTAGTTTTCCCAATGTATACGCCCATGAGTGGAAGTGACCTATGCTCTCTAAGCTGAGTTTTGTAAATGTTTCAGGACACACCGTACACTTCTCCAGAGTGGCTGTTGGCAATTTACATCCCGCCCATCAGCGTAGCAAGGCTCCCGTTTCTCCGTGGCCTGTCCTGCATTTCTGGTTTTGACACTTTATTCAGCATGGCCCTTTTGACCGATGGGAAGCGAGACTTCTTTGTAGCGCTGATTTGCCTTTCCAGGTTGCTTGGTTGGCCAAAAAGGGCGTATGCGTTTTTTCCTGAATATATTCAGGAAAAAACGCATACGCCCTTTTTGGCCAAGGGCATCATTGTCGAGGTTTTGCCGCTTTTCCTGTGCTTTAAAGGCGATTCGAATCTGCCTCCTGAAATCTGTTTCCTGCAATTCTGCCTTGCTTTCAAATCCTCTTTGTTGCCTTCCCTCAATATATTTGTAGACGAGAGTTATCATTTATAAGTCTGCAGGTTTGTGAATTGCAGTGCCCCTGAGCTCCATTTTTCAACTCGCTCTCTTGGGAGCTGGCCGCAAAAGCGCAGGATTGCTTTAGGCCCTATTCTGCTTCCGGGCGGCAGACTGAGCTTGTGGTTAATTCTTCTTCCTGATGGGAAAATAGAGTGACCTGTGCCTGTCCCAACACCTAGAGCTAGTCTCTCATTGGTTCCCCCTCTTCCCGTTCATCCTCAGGACAAATTGCCACCTGTATGGAACAGGAGGTTAAAGGTGCTGATTCTCCAAGGAGGGAGATTGCTAGTAAAGCGGCTGGAATGGCGAACCCGAGCACAAGGAGATGAGAAATGAGGTGCGTTTTAGAAACCTTTCCCGATCACTCGGTGGACCATCTTCTGGGTTTCTCATGCATGTTTTCGATGTAGGAAGATGCCCTTGAACCTGGAGATTTGGCACCCATGGGATGGGTACCACGCAGTATTACTTTAAAGCGTCTGCGTTTGCTCACCCAACCTCACCAAACATCTCAGCCCCAAGAGTGTCCACCCTTATGTCTCAATCAGCTGCAGGTCTAGATATGGTCAACCCAGGTGGCATCACAGCCCCTGAACGAATTTTGTAAGAATTTCTCTCTCTTTCACTGTCTTTGCTTCACGGGTTTTTAAAATTAATTGAGTTTTATAATGGGGTTTAGCTGCTTTTCACTGCTGTGTTTATGCAGCTTTACACCCACTTGACTCACTTACAGAGAGATATCAATACATAGGTTTTAAGATTCTTACTAGTCAGATATATTCTTGGGCGGTGAATAGGGGGTGTTGAGTCCAGTTCCCTGAGCAAGGAGTAGGTCTTGTCTATTACATATTGGGTTCATGGAACGGTATCTGAGCTAATTTGAAACCCTTGTTTTATGCATCACCCCACCTCACCTTTCCCGTTAGGCAGCCATAGTGTGTTTTCTAACCGTGTGACTCTGTTCTGTTTTGTAATTCAGTTCAAGGGTAGCGGTTTTTACATTCCCTCTGTAAGTGATATCTTATGATAAGTGTCTTTTTCTGTGTGACTTATTTCACTTAGAATCGTCGTACCTAAATCCACTCATCATGCTGCTACTAGCCTTATGACGTTGATTTCATGGCTGAGTGATATTCCATTGTACATAAGGACCACAACTTCTTTATCCATTTTTCTCTTTCCTGGGATATTTAAGGTGTAACGAAGTGGAGGTTCTTGTCAACAGAGCAGCCCTAAACTTTGGGGTGCTTGTGTCTTGCTGATTTTTAGTTTTCCCAATGTATACGCCCATGAGTGGAAGTGACCTATGCTCTCTAAGCTGAGTTTTGTAAATGTTTCAGGACACACCGTACACTTCTCCAGAGTGGCTGTTGGCAATTTACATCCCGCCCATCAGCGTAGCAAGGCTCCCGTTTCTCCGTGGCCTGTCCTGCATTTCTGGTTTTGACACTTTATTCAGCATGGCCCTTTTGACCGATGGGAAGCGAGACTTCTTTGTAGCGCTGATTTGCCTTTCCAGGTTGCTTGGTTGGCCAAAAAGGGCGTATGCGTTTTTTCCTGAATATATTCAGGAAAAAACGCATACGCCCTTTTTGGCCAAGGGCATCATTGTCGAGGTTTTGCCGCTTTTCCTGTGCTTTAAAGGCGATTCGAATCTGCCTCCTGAAATCTGTTTCCTGCAATTCTGCCTTGCTTTCAAATCCTCTTTGTTGCCTTCCCTCAATATATTTGTAGACGAGAGTTATCATTTATAAGTCTGCAGGTTTGTGAATTGCAGTGCCCCTGAGCTCCATTTTTCAACTCGCTCTCTTGGGAGCTGGCCGCAAAAGCGCAGGATTGCTTTAGGCCCTATTCTGCTTCCGGGCGGCAGACTGAGCTTGTGGTTAATTCTTCTTCCTGATGGGAAAATAGAGTGACCTGTGCCTGTCCCAACACCTAGAGCTAGTCTCTCATTGGTTCCCCCTCTTCCCGTTCATCCTCAGGACAAATTGCCACCTGTATGGAACAGGAGGTTAAAGGTGCTGATTCTCCAAGGAGGGAGATTGCTAGTAAAGCGGCTGGAATGGCGAACCCGAGCACAAGGAGATGAGAAATGAGGTGCGTTTTAGAAACCTTTCCCGATCACTCGGTGGACCATCTTCTGGGTTTCTCATGCGTGTTTTCGATGTAGGAAGATGCCCTTGAACCTGGAGATTTGGGACCCATGGGATGGGTACCACGCAGTATTACTTTAAAGAGTCTGCGTTTGCTCACCCAACCTCACCAAACATCTCAGCCCCAAGAGTGTCCACCCTTATGTCTCAATCAGCTGCAGGTCTAGATATGGTCAACCCAGGTGGCATCACAGCCCCTGAACGAATTTTGTAAGAATTTCTCTCTCTTTCACTGTCTTTGTTTCACGGGTTTTTAAAATTAATTGAGTTTTATAATGGGGTTTAGCTGCTTTTCACTGCTGTGTTTATGCAGCTTTACACCCACTTGACTCACTTACAGAGAGATATCAATACATAGGTTTTAAGATTCTTACTAGTCAGATATATTCTTGGGCGGTGAATAGGGGGTGTTGAGTCCAGTTCCCTGAGCAAGGAGTAGGTCTTCTCTATTACATATTGGGTTTATGGAACGGTATCTGAGCTAATTTGAAACCCTTGTTTTATGCATCACCCCACCTCACCTTTCCCGTTAGGCATCCATAGTGTGTTTTCTAACCGTGTGACTCTGTTCTGTTTTGTAATTCAGTTCAAGGGTAGCGGTTTTTACATTCCCTCTATAAGTGATATCTTATGATAAGTGTCTTTTTCTGTGTGACTTATTTCACTTAGAATCGTCGTACCTAAATCCACTCATCATGCTGCTACTAGCCTTATGACGTTGATTTCATGGCTGAGTGATATTCCATTGTACATAAGGAGCACAACATCTTTATCCATTTTTCTCTTTCCTGGGATATTTAAGGTGTAACGAAGTGGAGGTTCTTGTCAACAGAGCAGCCATAAACTTTGGGGTGCTTGTGTCTTGCTGATTTTTAGTTTTCCCAATTTATACGCCCATGAGTGGAAGTGCCCTATGCTCTCTAAGCTGAGTTTTGTAAATGTTTCAGGACACACCGTACACTTCTCCAGAGTGGCTGTTGGCAATTTACATCCTGCCCATCAGCGTAGCAAGGCTCCCGTTTCTCCGTGGCCTGTCCTGCATTTCTGGTTTTGACACTTTATTCAGCATGGCCCTTTTGACCGATGGGAAGCGAGACTTCTTTGTAGCGCTGATTTGCCTTTCCAGGTTGCTTGGTTGGCCAAAAAGGGCGTATGCGTTTTTTCCTGAATATATTCAGGAAAAAACGCATACGCCCTTTTTGGCCAAGGGCATCATTGTCGAGGTTTTGCCGCTTTTCCTGTGCTTTAAAGGCGATTCGAATCTGCCTCCTGAAATCTGTTTCCTGCAATTCTGCCTTGCTTTCAAATCCTCTTTGTTGCCTTCCCTCAATATATTTGTAGACGAGAGTTATCATTTATAAGTCTGCAGGTTTGTGAATTGCAGTGCCCCTGAGCTCCATTTTTCAACTCGCTCTCTTGGGAGCTGGCCGCAAAAGCGCAGGATTGCTTTAGGCCCTATTCTGCTTCCGGGCGGCAGACTGAGCTTGTGGTTAATTCTTCTTCCTGATGGGAAAATAGAGTGACCTGTGCCTGTCCCAACACCTAGAGCTAGTCTCTCATTGGTTCTCCCTCTTCCCGTTCATCCTCAGGACAAATTGCAACCTGTATGGAACAGGAGGTTAAAGGTGCTGATTCTCCAAGGAGGGAGATTGCTAGTAAAGCGGCTGGAATGGCGAACCCGAGCACAAGGAGATGAGAAATGAGGTGCGTTTTAGAAACCTTTCCCGATCACTCGGTGGACCATCTTCTGGGTTTCTCATGCATGTTTTCGATGTAGGAAGATGCCCTTGAACCTGGAGATTTGGCACCCATGGGATGGGTACCACGCAGTATTACTTTAAAGCGTCTGCGTTTGCTCACCCAACCTCACCAAACATCTCAGCCCCAAGAGTGTCCACCCTTATGTCTCAATCAGCTGCAGGTCTAGATATGGTCAACCCAGGTGGCATCACAGCCCCTGAACGAATTTTGTAAGAATTTCTCTCTCTTTCACTGTCTTTGCTTCACGGGTTTTTAAAATTAATTGAGTTTTATAATGGGGTTTAGCTGCTTTTCACTGCTGTGTTTATGCAGCTTTACACCCACTTGACTCACTTACAGAGAGATATCAATACATAGGTTTTAAGATTCTTACTAGTCAGATATATTCTTGGGCGGTGAATAGGGGGTGTTGAGTCCAGTTCCCTGAGCAAGGAGTAGGTCTTGTCTATTACATATTGGGTTCATGGAACGGTATCTGAGCTAATTTGAAACCCTTGTTTTATGCATCACCCCACCTCACCTTTCCCGTTAGGCAGCCATAGTGTGTTTTCTAACCGTGTGACTCTGTTCTGTTTTGTAATTCAGTTCAAGGGTAGCGGTTTTTACATTCCCTCTGTAAGTGATATCTTATGATAAGTGTCTTTTTCTGTGTGACTTATTTCACTTAGAATCGTCGTACCTAAATCCACTCATCATGCTGCTACTAGCCTTATGACGTTGATTTCATGGCTGAGTGATATTCCATTGTACATAAGGACCACAACTTCTTTATCCATTTTTCTCTTTCCTGGGATATTTAAGGTGTAACGAAGTGGAGGTTCTTGTCAACAGAGCAGCCCTAAACTTTGGGGTGCTTGTGTCTTGCTGATTTTTAGTTTTCCCAATGTATACGCCCATGAGTGGAAGTGACCTATGCTCTCTAAGCTGAGTTTTGTAAATGTTTCAGGACACACCGTACACTTCTCCAGAGTGGCTGTTGGCAATTTACATCCCGCCCATCAGCGTAGCAAGGCTCCCGTTTCTCCGTGGCCTGTCCTGCATTTCTGGTTTTGACACTTTATTCAGCATGGCCCTTTTGACCGATGGGAAGCGAGACTTCTTTGTAGCGCTGATTTGCCTTTCCAGGTTGCTTGGTTGGCCAAAAAGGGCGTATGCGTTTTTTCCTGAATATATTCAGGAAAAAACGCATACGCCCTTTTTGGCCAAGGGCATCATTGTCGAGGTTTTGCCGCTTTTCCTGTGCTTTAAAGGCGATTCGAATCTGCCTCCTGAAATCTGTTTCCTGCAATTCTGCCTTGCTTTCAAATCCTCTTTGTTGCCTTCCCTCAATATATTTGTAGACGAGAGTTATCATTTATAAGTCTGCAGGTTTGTGAATTGCAGTGCCCCTGAGCTCCATTTTTCAACTCGCTCTCTTGGGAGCTGGCCGCAAAAGCGCAGGATTGCTTTAGGCCCTATTCTGCTTCCGGGCGGCAGACTGAGCTTGTGGTTAATTCTTCTTCCTGATGGGAAAATAGAGTGACCTGTGCCTGTCCCAACACCTAGAGCTAGTCTCTCATTGGTTCCCCCTCTTCCCGTTCATCCTCAGGACAAATTGCCACCTGTATGGAACAGGAGGTTAAAGGTGCTGATTCTCCAAGGAGGGAGATTGCTAGTAAAGCGGCTGGAATGGCGAACCCGAGCACAAGGAGATGAGAAATGAGGTGCGTTTTAGAAACCTTTCCCGATCACTCGGTGGACCATCTTCTGGGTTTCTCATGCGTGTTTTCGATGTAGGAAGATGCCCTTGAACCTGGAGATTTGGGACCCATGGGATGGGTACCACGCAGTATTACTTTAAAGAGTCTGCGTTTGCTCACCCAACCTCACCAAACATCTCAGCCCCAAGAGTGTCCACCCTTATGTCTCAATCAGCTGCAGGTCTAGATATGGTCAACCCAGGTGGCATCACAGCCCCTGAACGAATTTTGTAAGAATTTCTCTCTCTTTCACTGTCTTTGTTTCACGGGTTTTTAAAATTAATTGAGTTTTATAATGGGGTTTAGCTGCTTTTCACTGCTGTGTTTATGCAGCTTTACACCCACTTGACTCACTTACAGAGAGATATCAATACATAGGTTTCAAGATTCTTACTAGTCAGATATATTCTTGGGCGGTGAATAGGGGGTGTTGAGTCCAGTTCCCTGAGCAAGGAGTAGGTCTTCTCTATTACATATTGGGTTTATGGAACGGTATCTGAGCTAATTTGAAACCCTTGTTTTATGCATCACCCCACCTCACCTTTCCCGTTAGGCATCCATAGTGTGTTTTCTAACCGTGTGACTCTGTTCTGTTTTGTAATTCAGTTCAAGGGTAGCGGTTTTTACATTCCCTCTATAAGTGATATCTTATGATAAGTGTCTTTTTCTGTGTGACTTATTTCACTTAGAATCGTCGTACCTAAATCCACTCATCATGCTGCTACTAGCCTTATGACGTTGATTTCATGGCTGAGTGATATTCCATTGTACATAAGGAGCACAACATCTTTATCCATTTTTCTCTTTCCTGGGATATTTAAGGTGTAACGAAGTGGAGGTTCTTGTCAACAGAGCAGCCCTAAACTTTGGGGTGCTTGTGTCTTGCTGATTTTTAGTTTTCCCAATTTATACGCCCATGAGTGGAAGTGCCCTATGCTCTCTAAGCTGAGTTTTGTAAATGTTTCAGGACACACCGTACACTTCTCCAGAGTGGCTGTTGGCAATTTACATCCTGCCCATCAGCGTAGCAAGGCTCCCGTTTCTCCGTGGCCTGTCCTGCATTTCTGGTTTTGACACTTTATTCAGCATGGCCCTTTTGAACGATGGGAAGCGAGACTTCTTTGTAGCGCTGATTTGCCTTTCCAGGTTGCTTGGTTGGCCAAAAAGGGCGTATGCGTTTTTTCCTGAATATATTCAGGAAAAAACGCATACGCCCTTTTTGGCCAAGGGCATCATTGTCGAGGTTTTGCCGCTTTTCCTGTGCTTTAAAGGCGATTCGAATCTGCCTCCTGAAATCTGTTTCCTGCAATTCTGCCTTGTTTTCAAATCCTCTTTGTTGCCTTCCCTCAATATATTTGTAGACGAGAGTTATCATTTATAAGTCTGCAGGTTTGTGAATTGCAGTGCCCCTGAGCTCCATTTTTCAACTCGCTCTCTTGGGAGCTGGCCGCAAAAGCGCAGGATTGCTTTAGGCCCTATTCTGCTTCCGGGCGGCAGACTGAGCTTGTGGTTAATTCTTCTTCCTGATGGGAAAATAGAGTGACCTGTGCCTGTCCCAACACCTAGAGCTAGTCTCTCATTGGTTCCCCCTCTTCCCGTTCATCCTCAGGACAAATTGCAACCTGTATGGAACAGGAGGTTAAAGGTGCTGATTCTCCAAGGAGGGAGATTGCTAGTAAAGCGGCTGGAATGGCGAACCCGAGCACAAGGAGATGAGAAATGAGGTGCGTTTTAGAAACCTTTCCCGATCACTCGGTGGACCATCTTCTGGGTTTCTCATGCATGTTTTCGATGTAGGAAGATGCCCTTGAACCTGGAGATTTGGCACCCATGGGATGGGTACCACGCAGTATTACTTTAAAGCGTCTGCGTTTGCTCACCCAACCTCACCAAACATCTCAGCCCCAAGAGTGTCCACCCTTATGTCTCAATCAGCTGCAGGTCTAGATATGGTCAACCCAGGTGGCATCACAGCCCCTGAACGAATTTTGTAAGAATTTCTCTCTCTTTCACTGTCTTTGCTTCACGGGTTTTTAAAATTAATTGAGTTTTATAATGGGGTTTAGCTGATTTTCACTGCTGTGTTTATGCAGCTTTACACCCACTTGACTCACTTACAGAGAGATATCAATACATAGGTTTTAAGATTCTTACTAGTCAGATATATTCTTGGGCGGTGAATAGGGGGTGTTGAGTCCAGTTCCCTGAGCAAGGAGTAGGTCTTGTCTATTACATATTGGGTTCATGGAACGGTATCTGAGCTAATTTGAAACCCTTGTTTTATGCATCACCCCACCTCACCTTTCCCGTTAGGCAGCCATAGTGTGTTTTCTAACCGTGTGACTCTGTTCTGTTTTGTAATTCAGTTCAAGGGTAGCGGTTTTTACATTCCCTCTGTAAGTGATATCTTATGATAAGGGTCTTTTTCTGTGTGACTTATTTCACTTAGAATCGTCGTACCTAAATCCACTCATCATGCTGCTACTAGCCTTATGACGTTGATTTCATGGCTGAGTGATATTCCATTGTACATAAGGACCACAACTTCTTTATCCATTTTTCTCTTTCCTGGGATATTTAAGGTGTAACGAAGTGGAGGTTCTTGTCAACAGAGCAGCCCTAAACTTTGGGGTGCTTGTGTCTTGCTGATTTTTAGTTTTCCCAATGTATACGCCCATGAGTGGAAGTGACCTATGCTCTCTAAGCTGAGTTTTGTAAATGTTTCAGGACACACCGTACACTTCTCCAGAGTGGCTGTTGCCAATTTACATCCCGCCCATCAGCGTAGCAAGGCTCCCGTTTCTCCGTGGCCTGTCCTGCATTTCTGGTTTTGACACTTTATTCAGCATGGCCCTTTTGACCGATGGGAAGCGAGACTTCTTTGTAGCGCTGATTTGCCTTTCCAGGTTGCTTGGTTGGCCAAAAAGGGCGTATGCGTTTTTTCCTGAATATATTCAGGAAAAAACGCATACGCCCTTTTTGGCCAAGGGCATCATTGTCGAGGTTTTGCCGCTTTTCCTGTGCTTTAAAGGCGATTCGAATCTGCCTCCTGAAATCTGTTTCCTGCAATTCTGCCTTGCTTTCAAATCCTCTTTGTTGCCTTCCCTCAATATATTTGTAGACGAGAGTTATCATTTATAAGTCTGCAGGTTTGTGAATTGCAGTGTCCCTGAGCTCCATTTTTCAACTCGCTCTCTTGGGAGCTGGCCGCAAAAGCGCAGGATTGCTTTAGGCCCTATTCTGCTTCCGGGCGGCAGACTGAGCTTGTGGTTAATTCTTCTTCCTGATGGGAAAATAGAGTGACCTGTGCCTGTCCCAACACCTAGAGCTAGTCTCTCATTGGTTCCCCCTCTTCCCGTTCATCCTCAGGACAAATTGCAACCTGTATGGAACAGGAGGTTAAAGGTGCTGATTCTCCAAGGAGGGAGATTGCTAGTAAAGCGGCTGGAATGGCGAACCCGAGCACAAGGAGATGAGAAATGAGGTGCGTTTTAGAAACCTTTCCCGATCACTCGGTGGACCATCTTCTGGGTTTCTCATGCATGTTTTCGATGTAGGAAGATGCCCTTGAACCTGGAGATTTGGCACCCATGGGATGGGTACCACGCAGTATTACTTTAAAGCGTCTGCGTTTGCTCACCCAACCTCACCAAACATCTCAGCCCCAAGAGTGTCCACCCTTATGTCTCAATCAGCTGCAGGTCTAGATATGGTCAACCCAGGTGGCATCACAGCCCCTGAACGAATTTTGTAAGAATTTCTCTCTCTTTCACTGTCTTTGCTTCACGGGTTTTTAAAATTAATTGAGTTTTATAATGGGGTTTAGCTGCTTTTCACTGCTGTGTTTATGCAGCTTTACACCCACTTGACTCACTTACAGAGAGATATCAATACATAGGTTTTAAGATTCTTACTAGTCAGATATATTCTTGGGCGGTGAATAGGGGGTGTTGAGTCCAGTTCCCTGAGCAAGGAGTAGGTCTTCTCTATTACATATTGGGTTTATGGAACGGTATCTGAGCTAATTTGAAACCCTTGTTTTATGCATCACCCCACCTCACCTTTCCCGTTAGGCATCCATAGTGTGTTTTCTAACCGTGTGACTCTGTTCTGTTTTGTAATTCAGTTCAAGGGTAGCGGTTTTTACATTCCCTCTATAAGTGATATCTTATGATAAGTGTCTTTTTCTGTGTGACTTATTTCACTTAGAATCGTCGTACCTAAATCCACTCATCATGCTGCTACTAGCCTTATGACGTTGATTTCATGGCTGAGTGATATTCCATTGTACATAAGGAGCACAACATCTTTATCCATTTTTCTCTTTCCTGGGATATTTAAGGTGTAACGAAGTGGAGGTTCTTGTCAACAGAGCAGCCATAAACTTTGGGGTGCTTGTGTCTTGCTGATTTTTAGTTTTCCCAATTTATACGCCCATGAGTGGAAGTGCCCTATGCTCTCTAAGCTGAGTTTTGTAAATGTTTCAGGACACACCGTACACTTCTCCAGAGTGGCTGTTGGCAATTTACATCCCGCCCATCAGCGTAGCAAGGCTCCCGTTTCTCCGTGGCCTGTCCTGCATTTCTGGTTTTGACACTTTATTCAGCATGGCCCTTTTGACCGATGGGAAGCGAGACTTCTTTGTAGCGCTGATTTGCCTTTCCAGGTTGCTTGGTTGGCCAAAAAGGGCGTATGCGTTTTTTCCTGAATATATTCAGGAAAAAACGCATACGCCCTTTTTGGCCAAGGGCATCATTGTCGAGGTTTTGCCGCTTTTCCTGTGCTTTAAAGGCGATTCGAATCTGCCTCCTGAAATCTGTTTCCTGCAAATCTGCCTTGCTTTCAAATCCTCTTTGTTGCCTTCCCTCAATATATTTGTAGACGAGAGTTATCATTTATAAGTCTGCAGGTTTGTGAATTGCAGTGCCCCTGAGCTCCATATTTCAACTCGCTCTCTTGGGAGCTGGCCGCAAAAGCGCAGGATTGCTTTAGGCCCTATTCTGCTTCCGGGCGGCAGACTGAGCTTGTGGTTAATTCTTCTTCCTGATGGGAAAATAGAGTGACCTGTGCCTGTCCCAACACCTAGAGCTAGTCTCTCATTGGTTCCCCCTCTTCCCGTTCATCCTCAGGACAAATTGCAACCTGTATGGAACAGGAGGTTAAAGGTGCTGATTCTCCAAGGAGGGAGATTGCTAGTAAAGCGGCTGGAATGGCGAACCCGAGCACAAGGAGATGAGAAATGAGGTGCGTTTTAGAAACCTTTCCCGATCACTCGGTGGACCATCTTCTGGGTTTCTCATGCATGTTTTCGATGTAGGAAGATGCCCTTGAACCTGGAGATTTGGGACCCATGGGATGGGTACCACGCAGTATTACTTTAAAGCGTCTGCGTTTGCTCACCCAACCTCACCAAACCTCTCAGCCCCAAGAGTGTCCACCCTTATGTCTCAATCAGCTGCAGGTCTAGATATGGTCAATCCAGGTGGCATCACAGCCCCTGAACGAATTTTGTAAGAATTTCTCTCTCTTTCACTGTCTTTGTTTCACGGGTTTTTAAAATTAATTGAGTTTTATAATGGGGTTTAGCTGCTTTTCACTGCTGTGTTTATGCAGCTTTACACCCACTTGACTCACTTACAGAGAGATATCAATACATAGGTTTTAAGATTCTTACTAGTCAGATATATTCTTGGGCGGTGAATAGGGGGTGTTGAGTCCAGTTCCCTGAGCAAGGAGTAGGTCTTGTCTATTAAATATTGGGTTTATGGAACGGTATCTGAGCTAATTTGAAACCCTTGTTTTATGCATCACCCCACCTCACCTTTCCCGTTAGGCAGCCATAGTGTGTTTTCTAACCGTGTGACTCTCTTCTGTTTTGTAATTCAGTTCAAGGGTAGCGGTTTTTACATTCCCTCTGTAAGTGATATCTTATGATAAGTGTCTTTTTCTGTGTGACTTATTTCACTTAGAATCGTCGTACCTAAATCCACTCATCATGCTGCTACTAGCCTTATGCCGTTGATTTCATGGCTGAGTGATATTCCATTGTACATAAGGACCACAACTTCTTTATCTATTTTTCTCTTTCCTGGGATATTTAAGGTGTAACGAAGTGGAGGTTCTTGTCAACAGAGCAGCCCTAAACTTTGGGGTGCTTGTTTCTTGCTGATTTTTAGTTTTCCCAATTTATACGCCCATGAGTGGAAGTGCCCTATGCTCTCTAAGCTGAGTTTTGTAAATGTTTCAGGACACACCGTACACTTCTCCAGAGTGGCTGTTGGCAATTTACATCCCGCCCATCAGCGTAGCAAGGCTCCCGTTTCTCCGTGGCCTGTCCTGCATTTCTGGTTTTGACACTTTATTCAGCATGGCCCTTTTGACCGATGGGAAGCGAGACTTCTTTGTAGCGCTGATTTGCCTTTCCAGGTTGCTTGGTTGGCCAAAAAGGGCGTATGCGTTTTTTCCTGAATATATTCAGGAAAAAACGCATACGCCCTTTTTGGCCAAGGGCATCATTGTCGAGGTTTTGCCGCTTTTCCTGTGCTTTAAAGGCGATTCGAATCTGCCTCCTGAAATCTGTTTCCTGCAAATCTGCCTTGCTTTCAAATCCTCTTTGTTGCCTTCCCTCAATATATTTGTAGACGAGAGTTATCATTTATAAGTCTGCAGGTTTGTGAATTGCAGTGCCCCTGAGCTCCATATTTCAACTCGCTCTCTTGGGAGCTGGCCGCAAAAGCGCAGGATTGCTTTAGGCCCTATTCTGCTTCCGGACGGCAGACTGAGCTTGTGGTTAATTCTTCTTCCTGATGGGAAAATAGAGTGACCTGTGCCTGTCCCAACACCTAGAGCTAGTCTCTCATTGGTTCCCCCTCTTCCCGTTCATCCTCAGGACAAATTGCCACCTGTATGGAACAGGAGGTTAAAGGTGCTGATTCTCCAAGGAGGGAGATTGCTAGTAAAGCGGCTGGAATGGCGAACCCGAGCACAAGGAGATGAGAAATGAGGTGCGTTTTAGAAACCTTTCCTGATCACTCGGTGGACCATCTTCTGGGTTTCTCATGCATGTTTTCGATGTAGGAAGATGCCCTTGAACCTGGAGATTTGGGACCCATGGGATGGGTACCACGCAGTATTACTTTAAAGCGTCTGCGTTTGCTCACCCAACCTCACCAAACCTCTCAGCCCCAAGAGTGTCCACCCTTATGTCTCAATCAGCTGCAGGTCTAGATATGGTCAATCCAGGTGGCATCACAGCCCCTGAACGAATTTTGTAAGAATTTCTCTCTCTTTCACTGTCTTTGTTTCAAGGGTTTTTAAAATTAATTGAGTTTTATAATGGGGTTTAGCTGCTTTTCACTGCTGTGTTTATGCAGCTTTACACCCACTTGACTCACTTACAGAGAGATATCAATACATAGGTTTTAAGATTCTTACTAGTCAGATATATTCTTGGGCGGTGAATAGGGGGTGTTGAGTCCAGTTCCCTGAGCAAGGAGTAGGTCTTGTCTATTACATATTGGGTTCATGGAACGGTATCTGAGCTAATTTGAAACCCTTGTTTTATGCATCACCCCACCTCACCTTTCCCGTTAGGCAGCCATAGTGTGTTTTCTAACCGTGTGACTCTCTTCTGTTTTGTAATTCAGTTCAAGGGTAGCGGTTTTTACATTCCCTCTGTAAGTGATATCTTATGATAAGTGTCTTTTTCTGTGTGACTTATTTCACTTAGAATCGTCGTACCTAAATCCACTCATCATGCTGCTACTAGCCTTATGACGTTGATTTCATGGCTGAGTGATATTCCATTGTACATAAGGACCACAACTTCTTTATCCATTTTTCTCTTTCCTGGGATATTTAAGGTGTAACGAAGTGGAGGTTCTTGTCAACAGAGCAGCCCTAAACTTTGGGGTGCTTGTGTCTTGCTGATTTTTAGTTTTCCCAATTTATACGCCCATGAGTGGAAGTGCCCTATGCTCTCTAAGCTGAGTTTTGTAAATGTTTCAGGACACACCGTACACTTCTCCAGAGTGGCTGTTGGCAATTTACATCCTGCCCATCAGCGTAGCAAGGCTCCCGTTTCTCCGTGGCCTGTCCTGCATTTCTGGTTTTGACACTTTATTCAGCATGGCCCTTTTGACCGATGGGAAGCGAGACTTCTTTGTAGCGCTGATTTGCCTTTCCAGGTTGCTTGGTTGGCCAAAAAGGGCGTATGCGTTTTTTCCTGAATATATTCAGGAAAAAACGCATACGCCCTTTTTGGCCAAGGGCATCATTGTCGAGGTTTTGCCGCTTTTCCTGTGCTTTAAAGGCGATTCGAATCTGCCTCCTGAAATCTGTTTCCTGCAAATCTGCCTTGCTTTCAAATCCTCTTTGTTGCCTTCCCTCAATATATTTGTAGACGAGAGTTATCATTTATAAGTCTGCAGGTTTGTGAATTGCAGTGCCCCTGAGCTCCATATTTCAACTCGCTCTCTTGGGAGCTGGCCGCAAAAGCGCAGGATTGCTTTAGGCCCTATTCTGCTTCCGGGCGGCAGACTGAGCTTGTGGTTAATTCTTCTTCCTGATGGGAAAATAGAGTGACCTGTGCCTGTCCCAACACCTAGAGCTAGTCTCTCATTGGTTCCCCCTCTTCCCGTTCATCCTCAGGACAAATTGCAACCTGTATGGAACAGGAGGTTAAAGGTGCTGATTCTCCAAGGAGGGAGATTGCTAGTAAAGCGGCTGGAATGGCGAACCCGAGCACAAGGAGATGAGAAATGAGGTGCGTTTTAGAAACCTTTCCCGATCACTCGGTGGACCATCTTCTGGGTTTCTCATGCATGTTTTCGATGTAGGAAGATGCCCTTGAACCTGGAGATTTGGCACCCATGGGATGGGTACCACGCAGTATTACTTTAAAGCGTCTGCGTTTGCTCACCCAACCTCACCAAACATCTCAGCCCCAAGAGTGTCCACCCTTATGTCTCAATCAGCTGCAGGTCTAGATATGGTCAACCCAGGTGGCATCACAGCCCCTGAACGAATTTTGTAAGTATTTCTCTCTCTTTCACTGTCTTTGCTTCACGGGTTTTTAAAATTAATTGAGTTTTATAATGGGGTTTAGCTGCTTTTCACTGCTGTGTTTATGCAGCTTTACACCCATTTGACTCACTTACAGAGAGATATCAATACATAGGTTTTAAGATTCTTACTAGTCAGATATATTCTTGGGCGGTGAATAGGGGGTGTTGAGTCCAGTTCCCTGAGCAAGGAGTAGGTCTTGTCTATTACATATTGGGTTCATGGAACGGTATCTGAGCTAATTTGAAACCCTTGTTTTATGCATCACCCCACCTCACCTTTCCCGTTAGGCAGCCATAGTGTGTTTTCTAACCGTGTGACTCTCTTCTGTTTTGTAATTCAGTTCAAGGGTAGTGGTTTTTACATTCCCTCTGTAAGTGATATCTTATGATAAGTGTCTTTTTCTGTGTGACTTATTTCACTTAGAATCGTCGTACCTAAATCCACTCATCATGCTGCTACTAGCCTTATGACGTTGATTTCATGGCTGAGTGATATTCCATTGTACATAAGGACCACAACTTCTTTATCCATTTTTCTCTTTCCTGGGATATTTAAGGTGTAACGAAGTGGAGGTTCTTGTCAACAGAGCAGCCCTAAACTTTGGGGTGCTTGTGTCTTGCTGATTTTTAGTTTTCCCAATTTATACGCCCATGAGTGGAAGTGCCCTATGCTCTCTAAGCTGAGTTTTGTAAATGTTTCAGGACACACCGTACACTTCTCCAGAGTGGCTGTTGGCAATTTACATCCCGCCCATCAGCGTAGCAAGGCTCCCGTTTCTCCGTGGCCTGTCCTGCATTTCTGGTTTTGACACTTTATTCAGCATGGCCCTTTTGACCGATGGGAAGCGAGACTTCTTTGTAGCGCTGATTTGCCTTTCCAGGTTGCTTGGTTGGCCAAAAAGGGCGTATGCGTTTTTTCCTGAATATATTCAGGAAAAAACGCATACGCCCTTTTTGGCCAAGGGCATCATTGTCGAGGTTTTGCCGCTTTTCCTGTGCTTTAAAGGCGATTCGAATCTGCCTCCTGAAATCTGTTTCCTGCAAATCTGCCTTGCTTTCAAATCCTCTTTGTTGCCTTCCCTCAATATATTTGTAGACGAGAGTTATCATTTATAAGTCTGCAGGTTTGTGAATTGCAGTGACCCTGAGCTCCATATTTCAACTCGCTCTCTTGGGAGCTGGCCGCAAAAGCGCAGGATTGCTTTAGGCCCTATTCTGCTTCCGGGCGGCAGACTGAGCTTGTGGTTAATTCTTCTTCCTGATGGGAAAATAGAGTGACCTGTGCCTGTCCCAACACCTAGAGCTAGTCTCTCATTGGTTCCCCCTCTTCCCGTTCATCCTCAGGACAAATTGCAACCTGTATGGAACAGGAGGTTAAAGGTGCTGATTCTCCAAGGAGGGAGATTGCTAGTAAAGCGGCTGGAATGGCGAACCCGAGCACAAGGAGATGAGAAATGAGGTGCGTTTTAGAAACCTTTCCCGATCACTCGGTGGACCATCTTCTGGGTTTCTCATGCATGTTTTCGATGTAGGAAGATGCCCTTGAACCTGGAGATTTGGGACCCATGGGATGGGTACCACGCAGTATTACTTTAAAGCGTCTGCGTTTGCTCACCCAACCTCACCAAACCTCTCAGCCCCAAGAGTGTCCACCCTTATGTCTCAATCAGCTGCAGGTCTAGATATGGTCAATCCAGGTGGCATCACAGCCCCTGAACGAATTTTGTAAGAATTTCTCTCTCTTTCACTGTCTTTGTTTCACGGGTTTTTAAAATTAATTGAGTTTTATAATGGGGTTTAGCTGCTTTTCACTGCTGTGTTTATGCAGCTTTACACCCACTTGACTCACTTACAGAGAGATATCAATACATAGGTTTTAAGATTCTTACTAGTCAGATATATTCTTGGGCGGTGAATAGGGGGTGTTGAGTCCAGTTCCCTGAGCAAGGAGTAGGTCTTGTCTATTACATATTGGGTTTATGGAACGGTATCTGAGCTAATTTGAAATCCTTGTTTTATGCATCACACCACCTCACCTTTCCAGTTAGGCAGCCATAGTGTGTTTTCTAACCGTGTGACTCTGTTCTGTTTTGTAATTCAGTTCAAGGGTAGCGGTTTTTACATTCCCTCTATAAGTGATATCTTATGATAAGTGTCTTTTTCTGTGTGACTTATTTCACTTAGAATCGTCGTACCTAAATCCACTCATCATGCTGCTACTAGCCTCATGACGTTGATTTCATGGCTGAGTGATGTTCCATTGTACATAAGGACCACAACTTCTTTATCCATTTTTCTCTTTCCTGGGATATTTAAGGTGTAACGAAGTGGAGGTTCTTGTCAACAGAGCAGCCCTAAACTTTGGGGTGCTTGTGTCTTGCTGATTTTTAGTTTTCCCAATTTATACGCCCATGAGTGGAAGTGCCCTATGCTCTCTAAGCTGAGTTTTGTAAATGTTTCAGGACACACCGTACACTTCTCCACAGTGGCTGTTGGCAATTTACATCCCGCCCATCAGCGTAGCAAGGCTCCCGTTTCTCCGTGGCCTGTCCTGCATTTCTGGTTTTGACACTTTATTCAGCATGGCCCTTTTGACCGATGGGAAGCGAGACTTCTTTGTAGCGCTGATTTGCCTTTCCAGGTTGCTTGGTTGGCCAAAAAGGGCGTATGCGTTTTTTCCTGAATATATTCAGGAAAAAACGCATACGCCCTTTTTGGCCAAGGGCATCATTGTCGAGGTTTTGCCGCTTTTCCTGTGCTTTAAAGGCGATTCGAATCTGCCTCCTGAAATCTGTTTCCTGCAAATCTGCCTTGCTTTCAAATCCTCTTTGTTGCCTTCCCTCAATATATTTGTAGACGAGAGTTATCATTTATAAGTCTGCAGGTTTGTGAATTGCAGTGCCCCTGAGCTCCATATTTCAACTCGCTCTCTTGGGAGCTGGCCGCAAAAGCGCAGGATTGCTTTAGGCCCTATTCTGCTTCCGGGCGGCAGACTGAGCTTGTGGTTAATTCTTCTTCCTGATGGGAAAATAGAGTGACCTGTGCCTGTCCCAAATCCTAGAGCTAGTCTCTCATTGGTTCCCCCTCTTCCCGTTCATCCTCAGGACAAATTGCAACCTGTATGGAACAGGAGGTTAAAGGTGCTGATTCTCCAAGGAGGGAGATTGCTAGTAAAGCGGCTGGAATGGCGAACCCGAGCACAAGGAGATGAGAAATGAGGTGCGTTTTAGAAACCTTTCCTGATCACTCGGTGGACCATCTTCTGGGTTTCTCATGCATGTTTTCGATGTAGGAAGATGCCCTTGAACCTGGAGATTTGGGACCCATGGGATGGGTACCACGCAGTATTACTTTAAAGCGTCTGCGTTTGCTCACCCAACCTCACCAAACCTCTCAGCCCCAAGAGTGTCCACCCTTATGTCTCAATCAGCTGCAGGTCTAGATATGGTCAATCCAGGTGGCATCACAGCCCCTGAACGAATTTTGTAAGAATTTCTCTCTCTTTCACTGTCTTTGTTTCAAGGGTTTTTAAAATTAATTGAGTTTTATAATGGGGTTTAGCTGCTTTTCACTGCTGTGTTTATGCAGCTTTACACCCACTTGACTCACTTACAGAGAGATATCAATACATAGGTTTTAAGATTCTTACTAGTCAGATATATTCTTGGGCGGTGAATAGGGGGTGTTGAGTCCAGTTCCCTGAGCAAGGAGTAGGTCTTGTCTATTACATATTGGGTTCATGGAACGGTATCTGAGCTAATTTGAAACCCTTGTTTTATGCATCACCCCACCTCACCTTTCCCGTTAGGCAGCCATAGTGTGTTTTCTAACCGTGTGACTCTGTTCTGTTTTGTAATTCAGTTCAAGGGTAGCGGTTTTTACATTCCCTCTGTAAGTGATATCTTATGATAAGTGTCTTTTTCTGTGTGACTTATTTCACTTAGAATCGTCGTACCTAAATCCACTCATCATGCTGCTACTAGCCTTATGACGTTGATTTCATGGCTGAGTGATATTCCATTGTACATAAGGACCACAACTTCTTTATCCATTTTTCTCTTTCCTGGGATATTTAAGGTGTAACGAAGTGGAGGTTCTTGTCAACAGAGCAGCCCTAAACTTTGGGGTGCTTGTGTCTTGCTGATTTTTAGTTTTCCCAATTTATACGCCCATGAGTGGAAGTGCCCTATGCTCTCTAAGCTGAGTTTTGTAAATGTTTCAGGACACACCGTACACTTCTCCACAGTGGCTGTTGGCAATTTACATCCCGCCCATCAGCGTAGCAAGGCTCCCGTTTCTCCGTGGCCTGTCCTGCATTTCTGGTTTTGACACTTTATTCAGCATGGCCCTTTTGACCGATGGGAAGCGAGACTTCTTTGTAGCGCTGATTTGCCTTTCCAGGTTGCTTGGTTGGCCAAAAAGGGCGTATGCGTTTTTTCCTGAATATATTCAGGAAAAAACGCATACGCCCTTTTTGGCCAAGGGCATCATTGTCGAGGTTTTGCCGCTTTTCCTGTGCTTTAAAGGCGATTCGAATCTGCCTCCTGAAATCTGTTTCCTGCAAATCTGCCTTGCTTTCAAATCCTCTTTGTTGCCTTCCCTCAATATATTTGTAGACGAGAGTTATCATTTATAAGTCTGCAGGTTTGTGAATTGCAGTGACCCTGAGCTCCATATTTCAACTCGCTCTCTTGGGAGCTGGCCGCAAAAGCGCAGGATTGCTTTAGGCCCTATTCTGCTTCCGGGCGGCAGACTGAGCTTGTGGTTAATTCTTCTTCCTGATGGGAAAATAGAGTGACCTGTGCCTGTCCCAACACCTAGAGCTAGTCTCTCATTGGTTCCCCCTCTTCCCGTTCATCCTCAGGACAAATTGCAACCTGTATGGAACAGGAGGTTAAAGGTGCTGATTCTCCAAGGAGGGAGATTGCTAGTAAAGCGGCTGGAATGGCGAACCCGAGCACAAGGAGATGAGAAATGAGGTGCGTTTTAGAAACCTTTCCCGATCACTCGGTGGACCATCTTCTGGGTTTCTCATGCATGTTTTCGATGTAGGAAGATGCCCTTGAACCTGGAGATTTGGGACCCATGGGATGGGTACCACGCAGTATTACTTTAAAGCGTCTGCGTTTGCTCACCCAACCTCACCAAACCTCTCAGCCCCAAGAGTGTCCACCCTTATGTCTCAATCAGCTGCAGGTCTAGATATGGTCAATCCAGGTGGCATCACAGCCCCTGAACGAATTTTGTAAGAATTTCTCTCTCTTTCACTGTCTTTGTTTCAAGGGTTTTTAAAATTAATTGAGTTTTATAATGGGGTTTAGCTGCTTTTCACTGCTGTGTTTATGCAGCTTTACACCCACTTGACTCACTTACAGAGAGATATCAATACATAGGTTTTAAGATTCTTACTAGTCAGATATATTCTTGGGCGGTGAATAGGGGGTGTTGAGTCCAGTTCCCTGAGCAAGGAGTAGGTCTTGTCTATTAAATATTGGGTTTATGGAACGGTATCTGAGCTAATTTGAAACCCTTGTTTTATGCATCACCCCACCTCACCTTTCCCGTTAGGCAGCCATAGTGTGTTTTCTAACCGTGTGACTCTGTTCTGTTTTGTAATTCCGTTCAAGGGTAGCGGTTTTTACATTCCCTCTGTAAGTGATATCTTATGATAAGTGTCTTTTTCTGTGTGACTTATTTCACTTAGAATCGTCGTACCTAAATCCACTCATCATGCTGCTACTAGCCTTATGACGTTGATTTCATGGCTGAGTGATATTCCATTGTACATAAGGACCACAACTTCTTTATCTATTTTTCTCTTTCCTGGGATATTTAAGGTGTAACGAAGTGGAGGTTCTTGTCAACAGAGCAGCCCTAAACTTTGGGGTGCTTGTGTCTTGCTGATTTTTAGTTTTCCCAATTTATACGCCCATGAGTGGAAGTGCCCTATGCTCTCTAAGCTGAGTTTTGTAAATGTTTCAGGACACACCGTACACTTCTCCAGAGTGGCTGTTGGCAATTTACATCCCGCCCATCAGCGTAGCAAGGCTCCCGTTTCTCCGTGGCCTGTCCTGCATTTCTGGTTTTGACACTTTATTCAGCATGGCCCTTTTGACCGATGGGAAGCGAGACTTCTTTGTAGCGCTGATTTGCCTTTCCAGGTTGCTTGGTTGGCCAAAAAGGGCGTATGCGTTTTTTCCTGAATATATTCAGGAAAAAACGCATACGCCCTTTTTGGCCAAGGGCATCATTGTCGAGGTTTTGCCGCTTTTCCTGTGCTTTAAAGGCGATTCGAATCTGCCGCCTGAAATCTGTTTCCTGCAAATCTGCCTTGCTTTCAAATCCTCTTTGTTGCCTTCCCTCAATATATTTGTAGACGAGAGTTATCATTTATAAGTCTGCAGGTTTGTGAATTGCAGTGACCCTGAGCTCCATATTTCAACTCGCTCTCTTGGGAGCTGGCCGCAAAAGCGCAGGATTGCTTTAGGCCCTATTCTGCTTCCGGGCGGCAGACTGAGCTTGTGGTTAATTCTTCTTCCTGATGGGAAAATAGAGTGACCTGTGCCTGTCCCAAAACCTAGAGCTAGTCTCTCATTGGTTCCCCCTCTTCCCGTTCATCCTCAGGACAAATTGCAACCTGTATGGAACAGGAGGTTAAAGGTGCTGATTCTCCAAGGAGGGAGATTGCTAGTAAAGCGGCTGGAATGGCGAACCCGAGCACAAGGAGATGAGAAATGAGGTGCGTTTTAGAAACCTTTCCCGATCACTCGGTGGACCATCTTCTGGGTTTCTCATGCATGTTTTCGATGTAGGAAGATGCCCTTGAACCTGGAGATTTGGGACCCATGGGATGGATACCACGCAGTATTACTTTAAAGCGTCTGCGTTTGCTCACCCAACCTCACCAAACCTCTCAGCCCCAAGAGTGTCCACCCTTATGTCTCAATCAGCTGCAGGTCTAGATATGGTCAATCCAGGTGGCATCACAGCCCCTGAACGAATTTTGTAAGAATTTCTCTCTCTTTCACTGTCTTTGTTTCAAGGGTTTTTAAAATTAATTGAGTTTTATAATGGGGTTTAGCTGCTTTTCACTGCTGTGTTTATGCAGCTTTACACCCACTTGACTCACTTACAGAGAGATATCAATACATAGGTTTTAAGATTCTTACTAGTCAGATATACTCTTGGGCGGTGAATAGGGGGTGTTGAGTCCAGTTCCCTGAGCAAGGAGTAGGTCTTGTCTATTACATATTGGGTTCATGGAACGGTATCTGAGCTAATTTGAAACCCTTGTTTTATGCATCACCCCACCTCACCTTTCCCGTTAGGCAGCCATAGTGTGTTTTCTAACCGTGTGACTCTGTTCTGTTTTGTAATTCAGTTCAAGGGTAGCGGTTTTTACATTCCCTCTGTAAGTGATATCTTATGATAAGTGTCTTTTTCTGTGTGACTTATTTCACTTAGAATCGTCGTACCTAAATCCACTCATCATGCTGCTACTAGCCTTATGACGTTGATTTCATGGCTGAGTGATATTCCATTGTACATAAGGACCACAACTTCTTTATCCATTTTTCTCTTTCCTGGGATATTTAAGGTGTAACGAAGTGGAGGTTCTTGTCAACAGAGCAGCCCTAAACTTTGGGGTGCTTGTGTCTTTCTGATTTTTAGTTTTCCCAATTTATACGCCCATGAGTGGAAGTGCCCTATGCTCTCTAAGCTGAGTTTTGTAAATGTTTCAGGACACACCGTACACTTCTCCACAGTGGCTGTTGGCAATTTACATCCCGCCCATCAGCGTAGCAAGGCTCCCGTTTCTCCGTGGCCTGTCCTGCATTTCTGGTTTTGACACTTTATTCAGCATGGCCCTTTTGACCGATGGGAAGCGAGACTTCTTTGTAGCGCTGATTTGCCTTTCCAGGTTGCTTGGTTGGCCAAAAAGGGCGTATGCGTTTTTTCCTGAATATATTCAGGAAAAAACGCATACGCCCTTTTTGGCCAAGGGCATCATTGTCGAGGTTTTGCCGCTTTTCCTGTGCTTTAAAGGCGATTCGAATGTGCCTCCTGAAATCTGTTTCCTGCAAATCTGCCTTGCTTTCAAATCCTCTTTGTTGAATTCCCTCAATATATTTGTAGACGAGAGTTATCATTTATAAGTCTGCAGGTTTGTGAATTGCAGTGACCCTGAGCTCCATATTTCAACTCGCTCTCTTGGGAGCTGGCCGCAAAAGCGCAGGATTGCTTTAGGCCCTATTCTGCTTCCGGGCGGCAGACTGAGCTTGTGGTTAATTCTTCTTCCTGATGGGAAAATAGAGTGACCTGTGCCTGTCCCAACACCTAGAGCTAGTCTCTCATTGGTTCCCCCTCTTCCCGTTCATCCTCAGGACAAATTGCAACCTGTATGGAACAGGAGGTTAAAGGTGCTGATTCTCCAAGGAGGGAGATTGCTAGTAAAGCGGCTGGAATGGCGAACCTGAGCACAAGGAGATGAGAAATGAGGTGCGTTTTGGAAACCTTTCCCGATCACTCGGTGGACCATCTTCTGGGTTTCTCATGCATGTTTTCGATGTAGGAAGATGCCCTTGAACCTGGAGATTTGGGACCCATGGGATGGGTACCACGCAGTATTACTTTAAAGCGTCTGCGTTTGCTCACCCAACCTCACCAAACCTCTCAGCCCCAAGAGTGTCCACCCTTATGTCTCAATCAGCTGCAGGTCTAGATATGGTCAATCCAGGTGGCATCACAGCCCCTGAACGAATTTTGTAAGAATTTCTCTCTCTTTCACTGTCTTTGTTTCACGGGTTTTTAAAATTAATTGAGTTTTATAATGGGGTTTAGCTGCTTTTCACTGCTGTGTTTATGCAGCTTTACACCCACTTGACTCACTTACAGAGAGATATCAATACATAGGTTTTAAGATTCTTACTAGTCAGATATATTCTTGGGCGGTGAATAGGGGGTGTTGAGTCCAGTTCCCTGAGCAAGGAGTAGGTCTTGTCTATTACATATTGGGTTCATGGAACGGTATCTGAGCTAATTTGAAACCCTTGTTTTATGCATCACCCCACCTCACCTTTCCCGTTAGGCAGCCATAGTGTGTTTTCTAACCGTGTGACTCTGTTCTGTTTTGTAATTCAGTTCAAGGGTAGCGGTTTTTACATTCCCTCTGTAAGTGATATCTTATGATAAGTGTCTTTTTCTGTGTGACTTATTTCACTTAGAATCGTCGTACCTAAATCCACTCATCATGCTGCTACTAGCCTTATGACGTTGATTTCATGGCTGAGTGATATTCCATTGTACATAAGGACCACAACTTCTTTATCCATTTTTCTCTTTCCTGGGATATTTAAGGTGTAACGAAGTGGAGGTTCTTGTCAACAGAGCAGCCCTAAACTTTGGGGTGCTTGTGTCTTGCTGATTTTTAGTTTTCCCAATTTATACGCCCATGAGTGGAAGTGCCCTATGCTCTCTAAGCTGAGTTTTGTAAATGTTTCAGGACACACCGTACACTTCTCCACAGTGGCTGTTGGCAATTTACATCCCGCCCATCAGCGTAGCAAGGCTCCCGTTTCTCCGTGGCCTGTCCTGCATTTCTGGTTTTGACACTTTATTCAGCATGGCCCTTTTGACCGATGGGAAGCGAGACTTCTTTGTAGCGCTGATTTGCCTTTCCAGGTTGCTTGGTTGGCCAAAAAGGGCGTATGCGTTTTTTCCTGAATATATTCAGGAAAAAACGCATACGCCCTTTTTGGCCAAGGGCATCATTGTCGAGGTTTTGCCGCTTTTCCTGTGCTTTAAAGGCGATTCGAATCTGCCTCCTGAAATCTGTTTCCTGCAAATCTGCCTTGCTTTCAAATCCTCTTTGTTGAATTCCCTCAATATATTTGTAGACGAGAGTTATCATTTATAAGTCTGCAGGTTTGTGAATTGCAGTGACCCTGAGCTCCATATTTCAACTCGCTCTCTTGGGAGCTGGCCGCAAAAGCGCAGGATTGCTTTAGGCCCTATTCTGCTTCCGGGCGGCAGACTGAGCTTGTGGTTAATTCTTCTTCCTGATGGGAAAATAGAGTGACCTGTGCCTGTCCCAACACCTAGAGCTAGTCTCTCATTGGTTCCCCCTCTTCCCGTTCATCCTCAGGACAAATTGCAACCTGTATGGAACAGGAGGTTAAAGGTGCTGATTCTCCAAGGAGGGAGATTGCTAGTAAAGCGGCTGGAATGGCGAACCTGAGCACAAGGAGATGAGAAATGAGGTGCGTTTTAGAAACCTTTCCCGATCACTCGGTGGACCATCTTCTGGGTTTCTCATGCATGTTTTCGATGTAGGAAGATGCCCTTGAACCTGGAGATTTGGGACCCATGGGATGGGTACCACGCAGTATTACTTTAAAGCGTCTGCGTTTGCTCACCCAACCTCACCAAACCTCTCAGCCCCAAGAGTGTCCACCCTTATGTCTCAATCAGCTGCAGGTCTAGATATGGTCAATCCAGGTGGCATCACAGCCCCTGAACGAATTTTGTAAGAATTTCTCTCTCTTTCACTGTCTTTGTTTCACGGGTTTTTAAAATTAATTGAGTTTTATAATGGGGTTTAGCTGCTTTTCACTGCTGTGTTTATGCAGCTTTACACCCACTTGACTCACTTACAGAGAGATATCAATACATAGGTTTTAAGATTCTTACTAGTCAGATATATTCTTGGGCGGTGAATAGGGGGTGTTGAGTCCAGTTCCCTGAGCAAGGAGTAGGTCTTGTCTATTAAATATTGGGTTTATGGAACGGTATCTGAGCTAATTTGAAATCCTTGTTTTATGCATCACCCCACCTCACCTTTCCCGTTAGGCAGCCATAGTGTGTTTTCTAACCGTGTGATTCTGTTCTGTTTTGTAATTCAGTTCCAGTGTAGCGGTTTTTCCATTCCCTCTATAAGTGATATCTTATGGCAAGTGTCTTTTTCTGTGTGACTTATTTCACTTAGAATCGTCGTACCTAAATCCACTCATCATGCTGCTACTAGCCTTATGACGTTGATTTCTTGGCTGAGTGATGTTCCATTGTACATAAGGACCACAACTTCTTTATCCATTTTTCTCTTTCCTGGGATATTTAAGGTGTAACGAAGTGGAGGTTCTTGTCAACAGAGCAGCCCTAAACTTTGGGGTGCTTGTGTCTTGCTGATTTTTAGTTTTCCCAATTTATACGCCCATGAGTGGAAGTGCCCTATGCTCTCTAAGCTGAGTTTTGTAAATGTTTCAGGACACACCGTACACTTCTCCAGAGTGGCTGTTGGCAATTTACATCCCGCCCATCAGCGTAGCAAGGCTCCCGTTTCTCCGTGGCCTGTCCTGCATTTCTGGTTTTGACACTTTATTCAGCATGGCCCTTTTGACCGATGGGAAGCGAGACTTCTTTGTAGCGCTGATTTGCCTTTCCAGGTTGCTTGGTTGGCCAAAAAGGGCGTATGCGTTTTTTCCTGAATATATTCAGGAAAAAACGCATACGCCCTTTTTGGCCAAGGGCATCATTGTCGAGGTTTTGCCGCTTTTCCTGTGCTTTAAAGGCGATTCGAATCTGCCTCCTGAAATCTGTTTCCTGCAAATCTGCCTTGCTTTCAAATCCTCTTTGTTGCCTTCCCTCAATATATTTGTAGACGAGAGTTATCATTTATAAGTCTGCAGGTTTGTGAATTGCAGTGACCCTGAGCTCCATATTTCAACTCGCTCTCTTGGGAGCTGGCCGCAAAAGCGCAGGATTGCTTTAGGCCCTATTCTGCTTCCGGGCGGCAGACTGAGCTTGTGGTTAATTCTTCTTCCTGATGGGAAAATAGAGTGACCTGTGCCTGTCCCAACACCTAGAGCTAGTCTCTCATTGGTTCCCCCTCTTCCCGTTCATCCTCAGGACAAATTGCAACCTGTATGGAACAGGAGGTTAAAGGTGCTGATTCTCCAAGGAGGGAGATTGCTAGTAAAGCGGCTGGAATGGCGAACCCGAGCACAAGGAGATGAGAAATGAGGTGCGTTTTAGAAACCTTTCCCGATCACTCGGTGGACCATCTTCTGGGTTTCTCATGCATGTTTTCGATGTAGGAAGATGCCCTTGAACCTGGAGATTTGGGACCCATGGGATGGGTACCACGCAGTATTACTTTAAAGCGTCTGCGTTTGCTCACCCAACCTCACCAAACCTCTCAGCCCCAAGAGTGTCCACCCTTATGTCTCAATCAGCTGCAGGTCTAGATATGGTCAATCCAGGTGGCATCACAGCCCCTGAACGAATTTTGTAAGAATTTCTCTCTCTTTCACTGTCTTTGTTTCACGGGTTTTTAAAATTAATTGAGTTTTATAATGGGGTTTAGCTGCTTTTCACTGCTGTGTTTATGCAGCTTTACACCCACTTGACTCACTTACAGAGAGATATCAATACATAGGTTTTAAGATTCTTACTAGTCAGATATATTCTTGGGCGGTGAATAGGGGGTGTTGAGTCCAGTTCCCTGAGCAAGGAGTAGGTCTTGTCTATTAAATATTGGGTTTATGGAACGGTATCTGAGCTAATTTGAAACCCTTGTTTTATGCATCACCCCACCTCACCTTTCCCGTTAGGCAGCCATAGTGTGTTTTCTAACCGTGTGACTCTGTTCTGTTTTGTAATTCCGTTCAAGGGTAGCGGTTTTTACATTCCCTCTGTAAGTGATATCTTATGATAAGTGTCTTTTTCTGTGTGACTTATTTCACTTAGAATCGTCGTACCTAAATCCACTCATCATGCTGCTACTAGCCTTATGACGTTGATTTCATGGCTGAGTGATATTCCATTGTACATAAGGACCACAACTTCTTTATCTATTTTTCTCTTTCCTGGGATATTTAAGGTGTAACGAAGTGGAGGTTCTTGTCAACAGAGCAGCCCTAAACTTTGGGGTGCTTGTGTCTTGCTGATTTTTAGTTTTCCCAATTTATACGCCCATGAGTGGAAGTGCCCTATGCTCTCTAAGCTGAGTTTTGTAAATGTTTCAGGACACACCGTACACTTCTCCAGAGTGGCTGTTGGCAATTTACATCCCGCCCATCAGCGTAGCAAGGCTCCCGTTTCTCCGTGGCCTGTCCTGCATTTCTGGTTTTGACACTTTATTCAGCATGGCCCTTTTGACCGATGGGAAGCGAGACTTCTTTGTAGCGCTGATTTGCCTTTCCAGGTTGCTTGGTTGGCCAAAAAGGGCATATGCGTTTTTTCCTGAATATATTCAGGAAAAAACGCATACGCCCTTTTTGGCCAAGGGCATCATTGTCGAGGTTTTGCCGCTTTTCCTGTGCTTTAAAGGCGATTCGAATCTGCCGCCTGAAATCTGTTTCCTGCAAATCTGCCTTGCTTTCAAATCCTCTTTGTTGCCTTCCCTCAATATATTTGTAGACGAGAGTTATCATTTATAAGTCTGCAGGTTTGTGAATTGCAGTGACCCTGAGCTCCATATTTCAACTCGCTCTCTTGGGAGCTGGCCGCAAAAGAGCAGGATTGCTTTAGGCCCTATTCTGCTTCCGGGCGGCAGACTGAGCTTGTGGTTAATTCTTCTTCCTGATGGGAAAATAGAGTGACCTGTGCCTGTCCCAAAACCTAGAGCTAGTCTCTCATTGGTTCCCCCTCTTCCCGTTCATCCTCAGGACAAATTGCAACCTGTATGGAACAGGAGGTTAAAGGTGCTGATTCTCCAAGGAGGGAGATTGCTAGTAAAGCGGCTGGAATGGCGAACCCGAGCACAAGGAGATGAGAAATGAGGTGCGTTTTAGAAACCTTTCCTGATCACTCGGTGGACCATCTTCTGGGTTTCTCATGCATGTTTTCGATGTAGGAAGATGCCCTTGAACCTGGAGATTTGGGACCCATGGGATGGGTACCACGCAGTATTACTTTAAAGCGTCTGCGTTTGCTCACCCAACCTCACCAAACCTCTCAGCCCCAAGAGTGTCCACCCTTATGTCTCAATCAGCTGCAGGTCTAGATATGGTCAATCCAGGTGGCATCACAGCCCCTGAACGAATTTTGTAAGAATTTCTCTCTCTTTCACTGTCTTTGTTTCAAGGGTTTTTAAAATTAATTGAGTTTTATAATGGGGTTTAGCTGATTTTCACTGCTGTGTTTATGCAGCTTTACACCCACTTGACGCACTTACAGAGAGATATCAATACATAGGTTTTAAGATTCTTACTAGTCAGATATATTCTTGGGCGGTGAATAGGGGGTGTTGAGTCCAGTTCCCTGAGCAAGGAGTAGGTCTTGTCTATTAAATATTGGGTTTATGGAACGGTATCTGAGCTAATTTGAAATCCTTGTTTTATGCATCACCCCACCTCACCTTTCCCGTTAGGCAGCCATAGTGTGTTTTCCAACCGTGTGACTCTGTTCTGTTTTGTAATTCAGTTCAAGGGTAGCGGTTTTTACATTCCCTCTATAAGTGATATCTTATGATAAGTGTCTTTTTCTGTGTGACTTATTTCACTTAGAATCGTCGTACCTAAATCCACTCATCATGCTGCTACTAGCCTTATGACGTTGATTTCTTGGCTGAGTGATGTTCCATTGTACATAAGGACCACAACTTCTTTATCTATTTTTCTCTTTCCTGGGATATTTAAGGTGTAACGAAGTGGAGGTTCTTGTCAACAGAGCAGCCCTAAACTTTGGGGTGCTTGTGTCTTGCTGATTTTTACTTTTCCCAATTTATACGCCCATGAGTGGAAGTGCCCTATGCTCTCTAAGCTGAGTTTTGTAAATGTTTCAGGACACACCGTACACTTCTCCAGAGTGGCTGTTGGCAATTTACATCCCGCCCATCAGCGTAGCAAGGCTCCCGTTTCTCCGTGGCCTGTCCTGCATTTCTGGTTTTGACACTTTATTCAGCATGGCCCTTTTGACCGATGGGAAGCGAGACTTCTTTGTAGCGCTGATTTGCCTTTCCAGGTTGCTTGGTTGGCCAAAAAGGGCGTATGCGTTTTTTCCTGAATATATTCAGGAAAAAACGCATACGCCCTTTTTGGCCAAGGGCATCATTGTCGAGGTTTTGCCGCTTTTCCTGTGCTTTAAAGGCGATTCGAATCTGCCGCCTGAAATCTGTTTCCTGCAAATCTGCCTTGCTTTCAAATCCTCTTTGTTGCCTTCCCTCAATATATTTGTAGACGAGAGTTATCATTTATAAGTCTGCAGGTTTGTGAATTGCAGTGACCCTGAGCTCCATATTTCAACTCGCTCTCTTGGGAGCTGGCCGCAAAAGCGCAGGATTGCTTTAGGCCGTATTCTGCTTCCGGGCGGCAGACTGAGCTTGTGGTTAATTCTTCTTCCTGATGGGAAAATAGAGTGACCTGTGCCTGTCCCAACACCTAGAGCTAGTCTCTCATTGGTTCCCCCTCTTCCCGTTCATCCTCAGGACAAATTGCAACCTGTATGGAACAGGAGGTTAAAGGTGCTGATTCTCCAAGGAGGGAGATTGCTAGTAAAGAGGCTGGAATGGCGAACCCGAGCACAAGGAGATGAGAAATGAGGTGCGTTTTAGAAACCTTTCCCGATCACTCGGTGGACCATCTTCTGGGTTTCTCATGCATGTTTTCGATGTAGGAAGATGCCCTTGAACCTGGAGATTTGGCACCCATGGGATGGGTACCACGCAGTATTACTTTAAAGCGTCTGCGTTTGCTCACCCAACCTCACCAAACCTCTCAGCCCCAAGAGTGTCCACCCTTATGTCTCAATCAGCTGCAGGTCTAGATATGGTCAATCCAGGTGGCATCACAGCCCCTGAACGAATTATGTAAGAATTTCTCTCTCTTTCACTGTCTTTGTTTCAAGGGTTTTTAAAATTAATTGAGTTTTATAATGGGGTTTAGCTGATTTTCACTGCTGTGTTTATGCAGCTTTACACCCACTTGACTCACTTACAGAGAGATATCAATACATAGGTTTTAAGATTCTTACTAGTCAGATATATTCTTGGGCGGTGAATAGGGGGTGTTGAGTCCAGTTCCCTGAGCAAGGAGTAGGCATTGTCTATTACATATTGGGTTTATGGAACGGTATCTGAGCTAATTTGAAACCCTTGTTTTATGCATCACCCCACCTCACCTTTCCCGTTAGGCAGCCATAGTGTGTTTTCTAACCGTGTGACTCTGTTCTGTTTTGTAATTCAGTTCAAGGGTAGCGGTTTTTACATTCCCTCTATAAGTGATATCTTATGATAAGTGTCTTTTTCTGTGTGACTTATTTCACTTAGAATCGTCGTACCTAAATCCACTCATCATGCTGCTACTAGCCTTATGACGTTGATTTCATGGCTGAGTGATGTTCCATTGTACATAAGGACCACAACTTCTTTATCCATTTTTCTCTTTCCTGGGATATTTAAGGTGTAACGAAGTGGAGGTTCTTGTCAACAGAGCAGCCCTAAACTTTGGGGTGCTTGTGTCTTGCTGATTTTTACTTTTCCCAATTTATACGCCCATGAGTGGAAGTGCCCTATGCTCTCTAAGCTGAGTTTTGTAAATGTTTCAGGACACACCGTACACTTCTCCAGAGTGGCTGTTGGCAATTTACATCCCGCCCATCAGCGTAGCAAGGCTCCCGTTTCTCCGTGGCCTGTCCTGCATTTCTGGTTTTGACACTTTATTCAGCATGGCCCTTTTGACCGATGGGAAGCGAGACTTCTTTGTAGCGCTGATTTGCCTTTCCAGGTTGCTTGGTTGGCCAAAAAGGGCGTATGCGTTTTTTCCTGAATATATTCAGGAAAAAACGCATACGCCCTTTTTGGCCAAGGGCATCATTGTCGAGGTTTTGCCGCTTTTCCTGTGCTTTAAAGGCGATTCGAATCTGCCTCCTGAAATCTGTTTCCTGCAAATCTGCCTTGCTTTCAAATCCTCTTTGTTGAATTCCCTCAATATATTTGTAGACGAGAGTTATCATTTATAAGTCTGCAGGTTTGTGAATTGCAGTGCCCCTGAGCTCCATTTTTCAACTCGCTCTCTTGGGAGCTGGCCGCAAAAGCGCAGGATTGCTTTAGGCCCTATTCTGCTTCTGGGCGGCAGACTGATCTTGTGGTTAATTCTTATTCCTGATGGGAAAATAGAGTGACCTGTGCCTGTCCCAACACCTAGAGCTAGTCTCTCATTGGTTCCCCCTCTTCCCGTTCATCCTCAGGACAAATTGCAACCTGTATGGAACAGGAGGTTAAAGGTGCTGATTCTCCAAGGAGGGAGATTGCTAGTAAAGCGGCTGGAATGGCGAACCCGAGCACAAGGAGATGAGAAATGAGGTGCGTTTTAGAAACCTTTCCTGATCACTCGGTGGACAATCTTCTGGGTTTCTCATGCATGTTTTCGATGTAGGAAGATGCCCTTGAACCTGGAGATTTGGGACCCATGGGATGGGTACCACGCAGTATTACTTTAAAGCGTCTGCGTTTGCTCACCCAAACTCACCAAACCTCTCAGCCCCAAGAGTGTCCACCCTTATGTCTCAATCAGCTGCAGGTCTAGATATGGTCAATCCAGGTGGCATCACAGCCCCTGAACGAATTTTGTAAGAATTTCTCTCTCTTTCACTGTCTTTGTTTCACGGGTTTTTAAAATTAATTGAGTTTTATAATGGGGTTTAGCTGCTTTTCACTGCTGTGTTTATGCAGCTTTACACCCACTTGACTCACTTACAGAGAGATATCAATACATAGGTTTTAAGATTCTTACTAGTCAGATATATTCTTGGGCGGTGAATAGGGGGTGTTGAGTCCAGTTCCCTGAGCAAGGAGTAGGTCTTGTCTATTACATATTGGGTTTATGGAACGGTATCTGAGCTAATTTGAAACCCTTGTTTTATGCATCACCCCACCTCACCTTTCCCTTTAGGCAGCCATAGTGTGTTTTCTAACCGTGTGACTCTGTTCTGTTTTGTAATTCAGTTCAAGGGTAGCGGTTTTTACATTCCCTCTGTAAGTGATATCTTATGATAAGTGTCTTTTTCTGTGTGACTTATTTCACTTAGAATCGTCGTACCTAAATCCACTCATCATGCTGCTACTAGCCTTATGACGTTGATTTCATGGCTGAGTGATGTTCCATTGTACATAAGGACCACAACTTCTTTATCCATTTTTCTCTTTCCTGGGATATTTAAGGTGTAACGAAGTGGAGGTTCTTGTCAACAGAGCAGCCCTAAACTTTGGGGTGCTTGTGTCTTGCTGATTTTTAGTTTTCCCAATTTATATGCCCATGAGTGGAAGTGCCCTATGCTCTCTAAGCTGAGTTTTGTAAATGTTTCAGGACACACCGTACACTTCTCCAGAGTGGCTGTTGGCAATTTACATCCCGCCCATCAGCGTAGCAAGGCTCCCGTTTCTCCGTGGCCTGTCCTGCATTTCTGGTTTTGACACTTTATTCAGCATGGCCCTTTTGACCGATGGGAAGCGAGACTTCTTTGTAGCGCTGATTTGCCTTTCCAGGTTGCTTGGTTGGCCAAAAAGGGCGTATGCGTTTTTTCCTGAATATATTCAGGAAAAAACGCATACGCCCTTTTTGGCCAAGGGCATCATTGTCGAGGTTTTGCCGCTTTTCCTGTGCTTTAAAGGCGATTCGAATCTGCCTCCTGAAATCTGTTTCCTGCAAATCTGCCTTGCTTTCAAATCCTCTTTGTTGCCTTCCCTCAATATATTTGTAGACGAGAGTTATCATTTATAAGTCTGCAGGTTTGTGAATTGCAGTGACCCTGAGCTCCATATTTCAACTCGCTCTCTTGGGAGCTGGCCGCAAAAGCGCAGGATTGCTTTAGGCCCTATTCTGCTTCCGGGCGGCAGACTGAGCTTGTGGTTAATTCTTCTTCCTGATGGGAAAATAGAGTGACCTGTGCCTGTCCCAACACCTAGAGCTAGTCTCTCATTGGTTCCCCCTCTTCCCGTTCATCCTCAGGACAAATTGCAACCTGTATGGAACAGGAGGTTAAAGGTGCTGATTCTCCAAGGAGGGAGATAGCTAGTAAAGCGGCTGGAATGGCGAACCCGAGCACAAGGAGATGAGAAATGAGGTGCGTTTTAGAAACCTTTCCTGATCACTCGGTGGACCATCTTCTGGGTTTCTCATGCATGTTTTCGATGTAGGAAGATGCCCTTGAACCTGGAGATTTGGGACCCATGGGATGGGTACCACGCAGTATTACTTTAAAGCGTCTGCGTTTGCTCACCCAACCTCACCAAACCTCTCAGCCCCAAGAGTGTCCACCCTTATGTCTCAATCAGCTGCAGGTCTAGATATGGTCAATCCAGGTGGCATCACAGCCCCTGAAAGAATTATGTAAGAATTTCTCTCTCTTTCACTGTCTTTGTTTCAAGGGTTTTTAAAATTAATTGAGTTTTATAATGGGGTTTAGCTGCTTTTCACTGCTGTGTTTATGCAGCTTTACACCCACTTGACTCACTTACAGAGAGATATCAATACATAGGTTTTAAGATTCTTACTAGTCAGATATATTCTTGGGCGGTGAATAGGGGGTGTTGAGTCCAGTTCCCTGAGCAAGGAGTAGGTCTTGTCTATTAAATATTGGGTTTATGGAACGGTATCTGAGCTAATTTGAAACCCTTGTTTTATGCATCACCCCACCTCACCTTTCCCGTTAGGCAGCCATAGTGTGTTTTCTAACCGTGTGACTCTGTTCTGTTTTGTAATTCCGTTCAAGGGTAGCGGTTTTTACATTCCCTCTGTAAGTGATATCTTATGATAAGTGTCTTTTTCTGTGTGACTTATTTCACTTAGAATCGTCGTACCTAAATCCACTCATCATGCTGCTACTAGCCTCATGACGTTGATTTCATGGCTGAGTGATGTTCCATTGTACATAAGGACCACAACTTCTTTATCTATTTTTCTCTTTCCTGGGATATTTAAGGTGTAACGAAGTGGAGGTTCTTGTCAACAGAGCAGCCCTAAACTTTGGGGTGCTTGTGTCTTGCTGATTTTTAGTTTTCCCAATTTATACGCCCATGAGTGGAAGTGCCCTATGCTCTCTAAGCTGAGTTTTGTAAATGTTTCAGGACACACCGTACACTTCTCCAGAGTGGCTGTTGGCAATTTACATCCCGCCCATCAGCGTAGCAAGGTTCCCGTTTCTCCGTGGCCTGTCCTGCATTTCTGGTTTTGACACTTTATTCAGCATGGCCCTTTTGACCGATGGGAAGCGAGACTTCATTGTAGCGCTGATTTGCCTTTCCAGGTTGCTTGGTTGGCCAAAAAGGGCGTATGCGTTTTTTCCTGAATATATTCAGGAAAAAACGCATACGCCCTTTTTGGCCAAGGGCATCATTGTCGAGGTTTTGCCGCTTTTCCTGTGCTTTAAAGGCGATTCGAATCTGCCTCCTGAAATCTGTTTCCTGCAAATCTGCCTTGCTTTCAAATCCTCTTTGTTGCCTTCCCTCAATATATTTGTAGACGAGAGTTATCATTTATAAGTCTGCAGGTTTGTGAATTGCAGTGACCCTGAGCTCCATATTTCAACTCGCTCTCTTGGGAGCTGGCCGCAAAAGCGCAGGATTGCTTTAGGCCCTATTCTGCTTCCGGGCGGCAGACTGAGCTTGTGGTTAATTCTTCTTCCTGATGGGAAAATAGAGTGACCTGTGCCTGTCCCAACACCTAGAGCTAGTCTCTCATTGGTTCCCCCTCTTCCCGTTCATCCTCAGGACAAATTGCAACCTGTATGGAACAGGAGGTTAAAGGTGCTGATTCTCCAAGGAGGGAGATTGCTAGTAAAGAGGCTGGAATGGCGAACCCGAGCACAAGGAGATGAGAAATGAGGTGCGTTTTAGAAACCTTTCCCGATCACTCGGTGGACCATCTTCTGGGTTTCTCATGCATGTTTTCGATGTAGGAAGATGCCCTTGAACCTGGAGATTTGGCACCCATGGGATGGGTACCACGCAGTATTACTTTAAAGCGTCTGCGTTTGCTCACCCAACCTCACCAAACCTCTCAGCCCCAAGAGTGTCCACCCTTATGTCTCAATCAGCTGCAGGTCTAGATATGGTCAATCCAGGTGGCATCACAGCCCCTGAACGAATTATGTAAGAATTTCTCTCTCTTTCACTGTCTTTGTTTCAAGGGTTTTTAAAATTAATTGAGTTTTATAATGGGGTTTAGCTGCTTTTCACTGCTGTGTTTATGCAGCTTTACACCCACTTGACTCACTTACAGAGAGATATCAATACATAGGTTTTAAGATTCTTACTAGTCAGATATATTCTTGGGCGGTGAATAGGGGGTGTTGAGTCCAGTTCCCTGAGCAAGGAGTAGGCATTGTCTATTACATATTGGGTTTATGGAACGGTATCTGAGCTAATTTGAAACCCTTGTTTTATGCATCACCCCACCTCACCTTTCCCGTTAGGCAGCCATAGTGTGTTTTCTAACCGTGTGACTCTGTTCTGTTTTGTAATTCAGTTCAAGGGTAGCGGTTTTTACATTCCCTCTATAAGTGATATCTTATGATAAGTGTCTTTTTCTGTGTGACTTATTTCACTTAGAATCGTCGTACCTAAATCCACTCATCATGCTGCTACTAGCCTTATGAGGTTGATTTCATGGCTGAGTGATGTTCCATTGTACATAAGGACCACAACTTCTTTATCCATTTTTCTCTTTCCTGGGATATTTAAGGTGTAACGAAGTGGAGGTTCTTGTCAACAGAGCAGCCCTAAACTTTGGGGTGCTTGTGTCTTGCTGATTTTTAGTTTTCCCAATTTATATGCCCATGAGTGGAAGTGCCCTATGCTCTCTAAGCTGAGTTTTGTAAATGTTTCAGGACACACCGTACACTTCTCCAGAGTGGCTGTTGGCAATTTACATCCCGCCCATCAGCGTAGCAAGGCTCCCGTTTCTCCGTGGCCTGTCCTGCATTTCTGGTTTTGACACTTTATTCAGCATGGCCCTTTTGACCGATGGGAAGCGAGACTTCTTTGTAGCGCTGATTTGCCTTTCCAGGTTGCTTGGTTGGCCAAAAAGGGCGTATGCGTTTTTTTCCTGAATATATTCAGGAAAAAACGCATACGCCCTTTTTGGCCAAGGGCATCATTGTCGAGGTTTTGCCGCTTTTCCTGTGCTTTAAAGGCGATTCGAATCTGCCTCCTGAAATCTGTTTCCTGCAAATCTGCCTTGCTTTCAAATCCTCTTTGTTGCCTTCCCTCAATATATTTGTAGACGAGAGTTATCATTTATAAGTCTGCAGGTTTGTGAATTGCAGTGCCCCTGAGCTCCATATTTCAACTCGCTGTCTTGGGAGCTGGCCGAAAAAGCGCAGGATTGCTTTAGGCCCTATTCTGCTTCCGGGCGGCAGACTGAGCTTGTGGTTAATTCTTCTTCCTGATGGGAAAATAGAGTGACCTGTGCCTGTCCCAACACCTAGAGCTAGTCTCTCATTGGTTCCCCCTCTTCCCGTTCATCCTCAGGACAAATTGCAACCTGTATGGAACAGGAGGTTAAAGGTGCTGATTCTCCAAGGAGGGAGATTGCTAGTAAAGCGGCTGGAATGGCGAACCCGAGCACAAGGAGATGAGAAATGAGGTGCGTTTTAGAAACCTTTCCTGATCACTCGGTGGACCATCTTCTGGGTTTCTCATGCATGTTTTCGATGTAGGAAGATGCCCTTGAACCTGGAGATTTGGGACCCATGGGATGGGTACCACGCAGTATTACTTTAAAGCGTCTGCGTTTGCTCACCCAACCTCACCAAACCTCTCAGCCCCAAGAGTGTCCACCCTTATGTCTCAATCAGCTGCAGGTCTAGATATGGTCAATCCAGGTGGCATCACAGCCCCTGAACGAATTATGTAAGAATTTCTCTCTCTTTCACTGTCTTTGTTTCAAGGGTTTTTAAAATTAATTGAGTTTTATAATGGGGTTTAGCTGCTTTTCACTGCTGTGTTTATGCAGCTTTACACCCACTTGACTCACTTACAGAGAGATATCAATACATAGGTTTTAAGATTCTTACTAGTCAGATATATTCTTGGGCGGTGAATAGGGGGTGTTGAGTCCAGTTCCCTGAGCAAGGAGTAGGTCTTGTCTATTACATATTGGGTTCATGGAACGGTATCTGAGCTAATTTGAAACCCTTGTTTTATGCATCACACCACCTCACCTTTCCAGTTAGGCAGCCATAGTGTGTTTTCTAACCGTGTGACTCTGTTCTGTTTTGTAATTCAGTTCAAGGGTAGCGGTTTTTACATTCCCTCTATAAGTGATATCTTATGATAAGTGTCTTTTTCTGTGTGACTTATTTCACTTAGAATCGTCGTACCTAAATCCACTCATCATGCTGCTACTAGCCTCATGACGTTGATTTCATGGCTGAGTGATGTTCCATTGTACATAAGGACCACAACTTCTTTATCCATTTTTCTCTTTCCTGGGATATTTAAGGTGTAACGAAGTGGAGGTTCTTGTCAACAGAGCAGCCCTAAACTTTGGGGTGCTTGTGTCTTGCTGATTTTTACTTTTCCCAATTTATACGCCCATGAGTGGAAGTGCCCTATGCTCTCTAAGCTGAGTTTTGTAAATGTTTCAGGACACACCGTACACTTCTCCAGAGTGGCTGTTGGCAATTTACATCCCGCCCATCAGCGTAGCAAGGCTCCCGTTTCTCCGTGGCCTGTCCTGCATTTCTGGTTTTGACACTTTATTCAGCATGGCCCTTTTGACCGATGGGAAGCGAGACTTCTTTGTAGCGCTGATTTGCCTTTCCAGGTTGCTTAGTTGGCCAAAAAGGGCGTATGCGTTTTTTCCTGAATATATTCAGGAAAAAACGCATACGCCCTTTTTGGCCAAGGGCATCATTGTCGAGGTTTTGCCGCTTTTCCTGTGCTTTAAAGGCGATTCGAATCTGCCGCCTGAAATCTGTTTCCTGCAAATCTGCCTTGCTTTCAAATCCTCTTTGTTGCCTTCCCTCAATATATTTGTAGACGAGAGTTATCATTTATAAGTCTGCAGGTTTGTGAATTGCAGTGACCCTGAGCTCCATATTTCAACTCGCTCTCTTGGGAGCTGGCCGCAAAAGCGCAGGATTGCTTTAGGCCCTATTCTGCTTCCGGGCGGCAGACTGAGCTTGTGGTTAATTCTTCTTCCTGATGGGAAAATAGAGTGACCTGTGCCTGTCCCAAATCCTAGAGCTAGTCTCTCATTGGTTCCCCCTCTTCCCGTTCATCCTCAGGACAAATTGCAACCTGTATGGAACAGGAGGTTAAAGGTGCTGATTCTCCAAGGAGGGAGATTGCTAGTAAAGCGGCTGGAATGGCGAACCCGAGCACAAGGAGATGAGAAATGAGGTGCGTTTTAGAAACCTTTCCCGATCACTCGGTGGACCATCTTCTGGGTTTCTCATGCATGTTTTCGATGTAGGAAGATGCCCTTGAACCTGGAGATTTGGGACCCATGGGATGGGTACCACGCAGTATTACTTTAAAGCGTCTGCGTTTGCTCACCCAACCTCACCAAACCTCTCAGCCCCAAGAGTGTCCACCCTTATGTCTCAATCAGCTGCAGGTCTAGATATGGTCAATCCAGGTGGCATCACAGCCCCTGAACGAATTTTGTAAGAATTTCTCTCTCTTTCACTGTCTTTGTTTCACGGGTTTTTAAAATTAATTGAGTTTTATAATGGGGTTTAGCTGCTTTTCACTGCTGTGTTTATGCAGCTTTACACCCACTTGACTCACTTACAGAGAGATATCAATACATAGGTTTTAAGATTCTTACTAGTCAGATATATTCTTGGGCGGTGAATAGGGGGTGTTGAGTCCAGTTCCCTGAGCAAGGAGTAGGTCTTGTCTATTAAATATTGGGTTTATGGAACGGTATCTGAGCTAATTTGAAACCCTTGTTTTATGCATCACCCCACCTCACCTTTCCCGTTAGGCAGCCATAGTGTGTTTTCTAACCGTGTGACTCTGTTCTGTTTTGTAATTCCGTTCAAGGGTAGCGGTTTTTACATTCCCTCTGTAAGTGATATCTTATGATAAGTGTCTTTTTCTGTGTGACTTATTTCACTTAGAATCGTCGTACCTAAATCCACTCATCATGCTGCTACTAGCCTTATGACGTTGATTTCATGGCTGAGTGATGTTCCATTGTACATAAGGTCCACAACTTCTTTATCTATTTTTCTCTTTCCTGGGATATTTAAGGTGTAACGAAGTGGAGGTTCTTGTCAACAGAGCAGCCCTAAACTTTGGGGTGCTTGTGTCTTGCTGATTTTTAGTTTTCCCAATTTATACGCCCATGAGTGGAAGTGCCCTATGCTCTCTAAGCTGAGTTTTGTAAATGTTTCAGGACACACCGTACACTTCTCCAGAGTGGCTGTTGGCAATTTACATCCCGCCCATCAGCGTAGCAAGGCTCCCGTTTCTCCGTGGCCTGTCCTGCATTTCTGGTTTTGACACTTTATTCAGCATGGCCCTTTTGACCGATGGGAAGCGAGACTTCTTTGTAGCGCTGATTTGCCTTTCCAGGTTGCTTGGTTGGCCAAAAAGGGCGTATGCGTTTTTTCCTGAATATATTCAGGAAAAAACGCATACGCCCTTTTTGGCCAAGGGCATCATTGTCGAGGTTTTGCCGCTTTTCCTGTGCTTTAAAGGCGATTCGAATCTGCCTCCTGAAATCTGTTTCCTGCAATTCTGCCTTGCTTTCAAATCCTCTTTGTTGCCTTCCCTCAATATATTTGTAGACGAGAGTTATCATTTATAAGTCTGCAGGTTTGTGAATTGCAGTGCCCCTGAGCTCCATATTTCAACTCGCTCTCTTGGGAGCTGGCCGCAAAAGCGCAGGATTGCTTTAGGCCCTATTCTGCTTCCGGGCGGCAGACTGAGCTTGTGGTTAATTCTTCTTCCTGATGGGAAAATAGAGTGACCTGTGCCTGTCCCAACACCTAGAGCTAGTCTCTCATTGGTTCCCCCTCTTCCCGTTCATCCTCAGGACAAATTGCAACCTGTATGGAACAGGAGGTTAAAGGTGCTGATTCTCCAAGGAGGGAGATTGCTAGTAAAGCGGCTGGAATGGCGAACCCGAGCACAAGGAGATGAGAAATGAGGTGCGTTTTAGAAACCTTTCCTGATCACTCGGTGGACCATCTTCTGGGTTTCTCATGCATGTTTTCGATGTAGGAAGATGCCCTTGAACCTGGAGATTTGGGACCCATGGGATGGGTACCACGCAGTATTACTTTAAAGCGTCTGCGTTTGCTCACCCAACCTCACCAAACCTCTCAGCCCCAAGAGTGTCCACCCTTATGTCTCAATCAGCTGCAGGTCTAGATATGGTCAATCCAGGTGGCATCACAGCCCCTGAACGAATTATGTAAGAATTTCTCTCTCTTTCACTGTCTTTGTTTCAAGGGTTTTTAAAATTAATTGAGTTTTATAATGGGGTTTAGCTGCTTTTCACTGCTGTGTTTATGCAGCTTTACACCCACTTGACTCACTTACAGAGAGATATCAATACATAGGTTTTAAGATTCTTACTAGTCAGATATATTCTTGGGCGGTGAATAGGGGGTGTTGAGTCCAGTTCCCTGAGCAAGGAGTAGGTCTTGTCTATTACATATTGGGTTCATGGAACGGTATCTGAGCTAATTTGAAACCCTTGTTTTATGCATCACACCACCTCACCTTTCCAGTTAGGCAGCCATAGTGTGTTTTCTAACCGTGTGACTCTGTTCTGTTTTGTAATTCAGTTCAAGGGTAGCGGTTTTTACATTCCCTCTATAAGTGATATCTTATGATAAGTGTCTTTTTCTGTGTGACTTATTTCACTTAGAATCGTCGTACCTAAATCCACTCATCATGCTGCTACTAGCCTCATGACGTTGATTTCATGGCTGAGTGATGTTCCATTGTACATAAGGACCACAACTTCTTTATCCATTTTTCTCTTTCCTGGGATATTTAAGGTGTAACGAAGTGGAGGTTCTTGTCAACAGAGCAGCCCTAAACTTTGGGGTGCTTGTGTCTTGCTGATTTTTACTTTTCCCAATTTATACGCCCATGAGTGGAAGTGCCCTATGCTCTCTAAGCTGAGTTTTGTAAATGTTTCAGGACACACCGTACACTTCTCCAGAGTGGCTGTTGGCAATTTACATCCCGCCCATCAGCGTAGCAAGGCTCCCGTTTCTCCGTGGCCTGTCCTGCATTTCTGGTTTTGACACTTTATTCAGCATGGCCCTTTTGACCGATGGGAAGCGAGACTTCTTTGTAGCGCTGATTTGCCTTTCCAGGTTGCTTAGTTGGCCAAAAAGGGCGTATGCGTTTTTTCCTGAATATATTCAGGAAAAAACGCATACGCCCTTTTTGGCCAAGGGCATCATTGTCGAGGTTTTGCCGCTTTTCCTGTGCTTTAAAGGCGATTCGAATCTGCCGCCTGAAATCTGTTTCCTGCAAATCTGCCTTGCTTTCAAATCCTCTTTGTTGCCTTCCCTCAATATATTTGTAGACGAGAGTTATCATTTATAAGTCTGCAGGTTTGTGAATTGCAGTGACCCTGAGCTCCATATTTCAACTCGCTCTCTTGGGAGCTGGCCGCAAAAGCGCAGGATTGCTTTAGGCCCTATTCTGCTTCCGGGCGGCAGACTGAGCTTGTGGTTAATTCTTCTTCCTGATGGGAAAATAGAGTGACCTGTGCCTGTCCCAAATCCTAGAGCTAGTCTCTCATTGGTTCCCCCTCTTCCCGTTCATCCTCAGGACAAATTGCAACCTGTATGGAACAGGAGGTTAAAGGTGCTGATTCTCCAAGGAGGGAGATTGCTAGTAAAGCGGCTGGAATGGCGAACCCGAGCACAAGGAGATGAGAAATGAGGTGCGTTTTAGAAACCTTTCCCGATCACTCGGTGGACCATCTTCTGGGTTTCTCATGCATGTTTTCGATGTAGGAAGATGCCCTTGAACCTGGAGATTTGGGACCCATGGGATGGGTACCACGCAGTATTACTTTAAAGCGTCTGCGTTTGCTCACCCAACCTCACCAAACCTCTCAGCCCCAAGAGTGTCCACCCTTATGTCTCAATCAGCTGCAGGTCTAGATATGGTCAATCCAGGTGGCATCACAGCCCCTGAACGAATTTTGTAAGAATTTCTCTCTCTTTCACTGTCTTTGTTTCACGGGTTTTTAAAATTAATTGAGTTTTATAATGGGGTTTAGCTGCTTTTCACTGCTGTGTTTATGCAGCTTTACACCCACTTGACTCACTTACAGAGAGATATCAATACATAGGTTTTAAGATTCTTACTAGTCAGATATATTCTTGGGCGGTGAATAGGGGGTGTTGAGTCCAGTTCCCTGAGCAAGGAGTAGGTCTTGTCTATTAAATATTGGGTTTATGGAACGGTATCTGAGCTAATTTGAAACCCTTGTTTTATGCATCACCCCACCTCACCTTTCCCGTTAGGCAGCCATAGTGTGTTTTCTAACCGTGTGACTCTGTTCTGTTTTGTAATTCCGTTCAAGGGTAGCGGTTTTTACATTCCCTCTGTAAGTGATATCTTATGATAAGTGTCTTTTTCTGTGTGACTTATTTCACTTAGAATCGTCGTACCTAAATCCACTCATCATGCTGCTACTAGCCTTATGACGTTGATTTCATGGCTGAGTGATGTTCCATTGTACATAAGGACCACAACTTCTTTATCTATTTATCTCTTTCCTGGGATATTTAAGGTGTAACGAAGTGGAGGTTCTTGTCAACAGAGCAGCCCTAAACTTTGGGGTGCTTGTGTCTTGCTGATTTTTAGTTTTCCCAATTTATACGCCCATGAGTGGAAGTGCCCTATGCTCTCTAAGCTGAGTTTTGTAAATGTTTCAGGACACACCGTACACTTCTCCAGAGTGGCTGTTGGCAATTTACATCCCGCCCATCAGCGTAGCAAGGCTCCCGTTTCTCCGTGGCCTGTCCTGCATTTCTGGTTTTGACACTTTATTCAGCATGGCCCTTTTGACCGATGGGAAGCGAGACTTCTTTGTAGCGCTGATTTGCCTTTCCAGGTTGCTTGGTTGGCCAAAAAGGGCGTATGCGTTTTTTCCTGAATATATTCAGGAAAAAACGCATACGCCCTTTTTGGCCAAGGGCATCATTGTCGAGGTTTTGCCGCTTTTCCTGTGCTTTAAAGGCGATTCGAATCTGCCTCCTGAAATCTGTTTCCTGCAATTCTGCCTTGCTTTCAAATCCTCTTTGTTGCCTTCCCTCAATATATTTGTAGACGAGAGTTATCATTTATAAGTCTGCAGGTTTGTGAATTGCAGTGCCCCTGAGCTCCATATTTCAACTCGCTCTCTTGGGAGCTGGCCGCAAAAGCGCAGGATTGCTTTAGGCCCTATTCTGCTTCCGGGCGGCAGACTGAGCTTGTGGTTAATTCTTCTTCCTGATGGGAAAATAGAGTGACCTGTGCCTGTCCCAACACCTAGAGCTAGTCTCTCATTGGTTCCCCCTCTTCCCGTTCATCCTCAGGACAAATTGCAACCTGTATGGAACAGGAGGTTAAAGGTGCTGATTCTCCAAGGAGGGAGATTGCTAGTAAAGAGGCTGGAATGGCGAACCCGAGCACAAGGAGATGAGAAATGAGGTGCGTTTTAGAAACCTTTCCCGATCACTCGGTGGACCATCTTCTGGGTTTCTCATGCATGTTTTCGATGTAGGAAGATGCCCTTGAACCTGGAGATTTGGCACCCATGGGATGGGTACCACGCAGTATTACTTTAAAGCGTCTGCGTTTGCTCACCCAACCTCACCAAACATCTCAGCCCCAAGAGTGTCCACCCTTATGTCTCAATCAGCTGCAGGTCTAGATATGGTCAACCCAGGTGGCATCACAGCCCCTGAACGAATTTTGTAAGAATTTCTCTCTCTTTCACTGTCTTTGTTTCACGGGTTTTTAAAATTAATTGAGTTTTATAATGGGGTTTAGCTGCTTTTCACTGCTGTGTTTATGCAGCTTTACACCCACTTGACTCACTTACAGAGAGATATCAATACATAGGTTTTAAGATTCTTACTAGTCAGATATATTCTTGGGCGGTGAATAGGGGGTGTTGAGTCCAGTCCCCTGAGCAAGGAGTAGGTCTTGTCTATTACATATTGGGTTTATGGAACGGTATCTGAGCTAATTTGAAACCCTTGTTTTATGCATCACCCCACCTCACCTTTCCCGTTAGGCAGCCATAGTGTGTTTTCTAACCGTGTGACTCTGTTCTGTTTTGTAATTCAGTTCAAGGGTAGCGGTTTTTACATTCCCTCTGTAAGTGATATCTTATGATAAGTGTCTTTTTCTGTGTGACTTATTTCACTTAGAATCGTCGTACCTAAATCCACTCATCATGCTGCTACTAGCCTTATGACGTTGATTTCATGGCTGAGTGATGTTCCATTGTACATAAGGACCACAACTTCTTTATCCATTTTTCTCTTTCCTGGGATATTTAAGGTGTAACGAAGTGGAGGTTCTTGTCAACAGAGCAGCCCTAAACTTTGGGGTGCTTGTGTCTTGCTGATTTTTAGTTTTCCCAATTTATATGCCCATGAGTGGAAGTGCCCTATGCTCTCTAAGCTGAGTTTTGTAAATGTTTCAGGACACACCGTACACTTCTCCAGAGTGGCTGTTGGCAATTTACATCCCGCCCATCAGCGTAGCAAGGCTCCCGTTTCTCCGTGGCCTGTCCTGCATTTCTGGTTTTGACACTTTATTCAGCATGGCCCTTTTGACCGATGGGAAGCGAGACTTCTTTGTAGCGCTGATTTGCCTTTCCAGGTTGCTTAGTTGGCCAAAAAGGGCGTATGCGTTTTTTCCTGAATATATTCAGGAAAAAACGCATACGCCCTTTTTGGCCAAGGGCATCATTGTCGAGGTTTTGCCGCTTTTCCTGTGCTTCAAAGGCGATTCGAATCTGCCGCCTGAAATCTGTTTCCTGCAAATCTGCCTTGCTTTCAAATCCTCTTTGTTGCCTTCCCTCAATATATTTGTAGACGAGAGTTATCATTTATAAGTCTGCAGGTTTGTGAATTGCAGTGACCCTGAGCTCCATATTTCAACTCGCTCTCTTGGGAGCTGGCCGCAAAAGCGCAGGATTGCTTTAGGCCCTATTCTTCTTCCGGGCGGCAGACTGAGCTTGTGGTTAATTCTTCTTCCTGATGGGAAAATAGAGTGACCTGTGCCTGTCCCAACACCTAGAGCTAGTCTCTCATTGGTTCCCCCTCTTCCCGTTCATCCTCAGGACAAATTGCAACCTGTATGGAACAGGAGGTTAAAGGTGCTGATTCTCCAAGGAGGGAGATTGCTAGTAAAGCGGCTGGAATGGCGAACCCGAGCACAAGGAGATGAGAAATGAGGTGCGTTTTAGAAACCTTTCCCGATCACTCGGTGGACCATCTTCTGGGTTTCTCATGCATGTTTTCGATGTAGGAAGATGCCCTTGAACCTGGAGATTTGGGACCCATGGGATGGGTACCACGCAGTATTACTTTAAAGCGTCTGCGTTTGCTCACCCAACCTCACCAAACCTCTCAGCCCCAAGAGTGTCCACCCTTATGTCTCAATCAGCTGCAGGTCTAGATATGGTCAATCCAGGTGGCATCACAGCCCCTGAACGAATTTTGTAAGAATTTCTCTCTCTTTCACTGTCTTTGTTTCACGGGTTTTTAAAATTAATTGAGTTTTATAATGGGGTTTAGCTGCTTTTCACTGCTGTGTTTATGCAGCTTTACACCCACTTGACTCACTTACAGAGAGATATCAATACATAGGTTTTAAGATTCTTACTAGTCAGATATATTCTTGGGCGGTGAATAGGGGGTGTTGAGTCCAGTTCCCTGAGCAAGGAGTAGGTCTTGTCTATTAAATATTGGGTTTATGGAACGGTATCTGAGCTAATTTGAAACCCTTGTTTTATGCATCACCCCACCTCACCTTTCCCGTTAGGCAGCCATAGTGTGTTTTCTAACCGTGTGACTCTGTTCTGTTTTGTAATTCCGTTCAAGGGTAGCGGTTTTTACATTCCCTCTGTAAGTGATATCTTATGATAAGTGTCTTTTTCTGTGTGACTTATTTCACTTAGAATCGTCGTACCTAAATCCACTCATCATGCTGCTACTAGCCTTATGACGTTGATTTCATGGCTGAGTGATGTTCCATTGTACATAAGGACCACAACTTCTTTATCCATTTTTCTCTTTCCTGGGATATTTAAGGTGTAACGAAGTGGAGGTTCTTGTCAAGAGAGCAGCCCTAAACTTTGGGGTGCTTGTGTCTTGCTGATTTTTAGTTTTCCCAATTTATACGCCCATGAGTGGAAGTGCCCTATGCTCTCTAAGCTGAGTTTTGTAAATGTTTCAGGACACACCGTACACTTCTCCAGAGTGGCTGTTGGCAATTTACATCCCGCCCATCAGCGTAGCAAGGCTCCCGTTTCTCCGTGGCCTGTCCTGCATTTCTGGTTTTGACACTTTATTCAGCATGGCCCTTTTGACCGATGGGAAGCGAGACTTCTTTGTAGCGCTGATTTGCCTTTCCAGGTTGCTTGGTTGGCCAAAAAGGGGGTATGCGTTTTTTCCTGAATATATTCAGGAAAAAACGCATACGCCCTTTTTGGCCAAGGGCATCATTGTCGAGGTTTTGCCGCTTTTCCTGTGCTTTAAAGGCGATTCGAATCTGCCGCCTGAAATCTGTTTCCTGCAAATCTGCCTTGCTTTCAAATCCTCTTTGTTGCCTTCCCTCAATATATTTGTAGACGAGAGTTATCATTTATAAGTCTGCAGGTTTGTGAATTGCAGTGACCCTGAGCTCCATATTTCAACTCGCTCTCTTGGGAGCTGGCCGCAAAAGAGCAGGATTGCTTTAGGCCGTATTCTGCTTCCGGGCGGCAGACTGAGCTTGTGGTTAATTCTTCTTCCTGATGGGAAAATAGAGTGACCTGTGCCTGTCCCAACACCTAGAGCTAGTCTCTCATTGGTTCCCCCTCTTCCCGTTCATCCTCAGGACAAATTGCAACCTGTATGGAACAGGAGGTTAAAGGTGCTGATTCTCCAAGGAGGGAGATTGCTAGTAAAGCGGCTGGAATGGCGAACCCGAGCACAAGGAGATGAGAAATGAGGTGCGTTTTAGAAACCTTTCCTGATCACTCGGTGGACCATCTTCTGGGTTTCTCATGCATGTTTTCGATGTAGGAAGATGCCCTTGAACCTGGAGATTTGGGACCCATGGGATGGGTACCACGCAGTATTACTTTAAAGCGTCTGCGTTTGCTCACCCAACCTCACCAAACCTCTCAGCCCCAAGAGTGTCCACCCTTATGTCTCAATCAGCTGCAGGTCTAGATATGGTCAATCCAGGTGGCATCACAGCCCCTGAACGAATTTTGTAAGAATTTCTCTCTCTTTCACTGTCTTTGTTTCAAGGGTTTTTAAAATTAATTGAGTTTTATAATGGGGTTTAGCTGCTTTTCACTGCTGTGTTTATGCAGCTTTACACCCACTTGACTCACTTACAGAGAGATATCAATACATAGGTTTTAAGATTCTTACTAGTCAGATATATTCTTGGGCGGTGAATAGGGGGTGTTGAGTCCAGTTCCCTGAGCAAGGAGTAGGTCTTGTCTATTAAATATTGGGTTTATGGAACGGTATCTGAGCTAATTTGAAATCCTTGTTTTATGCATCACCCCACCTCACCTTTCCCGTTAGGCAGCCATAGTGTGTTTTCTAACCGTGTGACTCTGTTCTGTTTTGTAATTCAGTTCAAGGGTAGCGGTTTTTACATTCCCTCTATAAGTGATATCTTATGATAAGTGTCTTTTTCTGTGTGACTTATTTCACTTAGAATCGTCGTACCTAAATCCACTCATCATGCTGCTACTAGCCTTATGAGGTTGATTTCATGGCTGAGTGATGTTCCATTGTACATAAGGACCACAACTTCTTTATCCATTTTTCTCTTTCCTGGGATATTTAAGGTGTAACGAAGTGGAGGTTCTTGTCAACAGAGCAGCCCTAAACTTTGGGGTGCTTGTGTCTTGCTGATTTTTAGTTTTCCCAATTTATACGCCCATGAGTGGAAGTGCCCTATGCTCTCTAAGCTGAGTTTTGTAAATGTTTCAGGACACACCGTACACTTCTCCAGAGTGGCTGTTGGCAATTTACATCCCGCCCATCAGCGTAGCAAGGCTCCCGTTTCTCCGTGGCCTGTCCTGCATTTCTGGTTTTGACACTTTATTCAGCATGGCCCTTTTGACCGATGGGAAGCGAGACTTCTTTGTAGCGCTGATTTGCCTTTCCAGGTTGCTTGGTTGGCCAAAAAGGGCGTATGCGTTTTTTCCTGAATATATTCAGGAAAAAACGCATACGCCCTTTTTGGCCAAGGGCATCATTGTCGAGGTTTTGCCGCTTTTCCTGTGCTTTAAAGGCGATTCGAATCTGCCTCCTGAAATCTGTTTCCTGCAAATCTGCCTTGCTTTCAAATCCTCTTTGTTGCCTTCCCTCAATATATTTGTAGACGAGAGTTATCATTTATAAGTCTGCAGGTTTGTGAATTGCAGTGCCCCTGAGCTCCATTTTTCAACTCGCTCTCTTGGGAGCTGGCCGCAAAAGCGCAGGATTGCTTTAGGCCCTATTCTGCTTCCGGGCGGCAGACTGATCTTGTGGTTAATTCTTTTTCCTGATGGGAAAATAGAGTGACCTGTGCCTGTCCCAACACCTAGAGCTAGTCTCTCATTGGTTCCCCCTCTTCCCGTTCATCCTCAGGACAAATTGCAACCTGTATGGAACAGGAGGTTAAAGGTGCTGATTCTCCAAGGAGGGAGATTGCTAGTAAAGCGGCTGGAATGGCGAACCCGAGCACAAGGAGATGAGAAATGAGGTGCGTTTTAGAAACCTTTCCTGATCACTCGGTGGACCATCTTCTGGGTTTCTCATGCATGTTTTCGATGTAGGAAGATGCCCTTGAACCTGGAGATTTGGGACCCATGGGATGGGTACCACGCAGTATTACTTTAAAGCGTCTGCGTTTGCTCACCCAACCTCACCAAACCTCTCAGCCCCAAGAGTGTCCACCCTTATGTCTCAATCAGCTGCAGGTCTAGATATGGTCAATCCAGGTGGCATCACAGCCCCTGAACGAATTTTGTAAGAATTTCTCTCTCTTTCACTGTCTTTGTTTCAAGGGTTTTTAAAATTAATTGAGTTTTATAATGGGGTTTAGCTGCTTTTCACTGCTGTGTTTATGCAGCTTTACACCCACTTGACTCACTTACAGAGAGATATCAATACATAGGTTTTAAGATTCTTACTAGTCAGATATATTCTTGGGCGGTGAATAGGGGGTGTTGAGTCCAGTTCCCTGAGCAAGGAGTAGGTCTTGTCTATTACATATTGGGTTTATGGAACGGTATCTGAGCTAATTTGAAACCCTTGTTTTATGCATCACCCCACCTCACCTTTCCCGTTAGGCATCCATAGTGTGTTTTCTAACCGTGTGACTCTGTTCTGTTTTGTAATTCAGTTCAAGGGTAGCGGTTTTTACATTCCCTCTGTAAGTGATATCTTATGATAAGTGTCTTTTTCTGTGTGACTTATTTCACTTAGAATCGTCGTACCTAAATCCACTCATCATGCTGCTACTAGCCTTATGACGTTGATTTCATGGCTGAGTGATGTTCCATTGTACATAAGGACCACAACTTCTTTATCCATTTTTCTCTTTCCTGGGATATTTAAGGTGTAACGAAGTGGAGGTTCTTGTCAACAGAGCAGCCCTAAACTTTGGGGTGCTTGTGTCTTGCTGATTTTTAGTTTTCCCAATTTATATGCCCATGAGTGGAAGTGCCCTATGCTCTCTAAGCTGAGTTTTGTAAATGTTTCAGGACACACCGTACACTTCTCCAGAGTGGCTGTTGGCAATTTACATCCCGCCCATCAGCGTAGCAAGGCTCCCGTTTCTCCGTGGCCTGTCCTGCATTTCTGGTTTTGACACTTTATTCAGCATGGCCCTTTTGACCGATGGGAAGCGAGACTTCTTTGTAGCGCTGATTTGCCTTTCCAGGTTGCTTGGTTGGCCAAAAAGGGCGTATGCGTTTTTTCCTGAATATATTCAGGAAAAAACGCATACGCCCTTTTTGGCCAAGGGCATCATTGTCGAGGTTTTGCCGCTTTTCCTGTGCTTTAAAGGCGATTCGAATCTGCCTCCTGAAATCTGTTTCCTGCAAATCTGCCTTGCTTTCAAATCCTCTTTGTTGCCTTCCCTCAATATATTTGTAGACGAGAGTTATCATTTATAAGTCTGCAGGTTTGTGAATTGCAGTGCCCCTGAGCTCCATATTTCAACTCGCTCTCTTGGGAGCTGGCCGCAAAAGCGCAGGATTGCTTTAGGCCCTATTCTGCTTCCGGGCGGCAGACTGAGCTTGTGGTTAATTCTTCTTCCTGATGGGAAAATAGAGTGACCTGTGCCTGTCCCAACACCTAGAGCTAGTCTCTCATTGGTTCCCCCTCTTCCCGTTCATCCTCAGGACAAATTGCAACCTGTATGGAACAGGAGGTTAAAGGTGCTGATTCTCCAAGGAGGGAGATTGCTAGTAAAGCGGCTGGAATGGCGAACCCGAGCACAAGGAGATGAGAAATGAGGTGCGTTTTAGAAACCTTTCCTGATCACTCGGTGGACCATCTTCTGGGTTTCTCATGCATGTTTTCGATGTAGGAAGATGCCCTTGAACCTGGAGATTTGGGACCCATGGGATGGGTACCACGCAGTATTACTTTAAAGCGTCTGCGTTTGCTCACCCAACCTCACCAAACCTCTCAGCCCCAAGAGTGTCCACCCTTATGTCTCAATCAGCTGCAGGTCTAGATATGGTCAATCCAGGTGGCATCACAGCCCCTGAACGAATTATGTAAGAATTTCTCTCTCTTTCACTGTCTTTGTTTCAAGGGTTTTTAAAATTAATTGAGTTTTATAATGGGGTTTAGCTGCTCTTCACTGCTGTGTTTATGCAGCTTTACACCCACTTGACTCACTTACAGAGAGATATCAATACATAGGTTTTAAGATTCTTACTAGTCAGATATATTCTTGGGCGGTGAATAGGGGGTGTTGAGTCCAGTTCCCTGAGCAAGGAGTAGGTCTTGTCTATTACATATTGGGTTTATGGAACGGTATCTGAGCTAATTTGAAATCCTTGTTTTATGCATCACACCACCTCACCTTTCCAGTTAGGCAGCCATAGTGTGTTTTCTAACCGTGTGACTCTGTTCTGTTTTGTAATTCAGTTCAAGGGTAGCGGTTTTTACATTCCCTCTATAAGTGATATCTTATGATAAGTGTCTTTTTCTGTGTGACTTATTTCACTTAGAATCGTCGTACCTAAATCCACTCATCATGCTGCTACTAGCCTCATGACGTTGATTTCATGGCTGAGTGATGTTCCATTGTACATAAGGACCACAACTTCTTTATCCATTTTTCTCTTTCCTGGGATATTTAAGGTGTAACGAAGTGGAGGTTCTTGTCAACAGAGCAGCCCTAAACTTTGGGGTGCTTGTGTCTTGCTGATTTTTAGTTTTCCCAATTTATACGCCCATGAGTGGAAGTGCCCTATGCTCTCTAAGCTCAGTTTTGTAAATGTTTCAGGACACACCGTACACTTCTCCAGAGTGGCTGTTGGCAATTTACATCCCGCCCATCAGCGTAGCAAGGCTCCCGTTTCTCCGTGGCCTGTCCTGCATTTCTGGTTTTGACACTTTATTCAGCATGGCCCTTTTGACCGATGGGAAGCGAGACTTCTTTGTAGCGCTGATTTGCCTTTCCAGGTTGCTTGGTTGGCCAAAAAGGGCGTATGCGTTTTTTCCTGAATATATTCAGGAAAAAACGCATACGCCCTTTTTGGCCAAGGGCATCATTGTCGAGGTTTTGCCGCTTTTCCTGTGCTTTAAAGGCGATTCGAATCTGCCTCCTGAAATCTGTTTCCTGCAATTCTGCCTTGCTTTCAAATCCTCTTTGTTGCCTTCCCTCAATATATTTGTAGACGAGAGTTATCATTTATAAGTCTGCAGGTTTGTGAATTGCAGTGCCCCTGAGCTCCATATTTCAACTCGCTCTCTTGGGAGCTGGCCGCAAAAGCGCAGGATTGCTTTAGGCCCTATTCTGCTTCCGGGCGGCAGACTGAGCTTGTGGTTAATTCTTCTTCCTGATGGGAAAATAGAGTGACCTGTGCTTGTCCCAACACCGAGAGCTAGTCTCTCATTGGTTCCCCCTCTTCCCGTTCATCCTCAGGACAAATTGCAACCTGTATGGAACAGGAGGTTAAAGGTGCTGATTCTCCAAGGAGGGAGATTGCTAGTAAAGCGGCTGGAATGGCGAACCCGAGCACAAGGAGATGAGAAATGAGGTGCGTTTTAGAAACCTTTCCCGATCACTCGGTGGACCATCTTCTGGGTTTCTCATGCATGTTTTCGATGTAGGAAGATGCCCTTGAACCTGGAGATTTGGGACCCATGGGATGGGTACCACGCAGTATTACTTTAAAGCGTCTGCGTTTGCTCACCCAACCTCACCAAACCTCTCAGCCCCAAGAGTGTCCACCCTTATGTCTCAATCAGCTGCAGGTCTAGATATGGTCAATCCAGGTGGCATCACAGCCCCTGAACGAATTTTGTAAGAATTTCTCTCTCTTTCACTGTCTTTGTTTCAAGGGTTTTTAAAATTAATTGAGTTATATAATGGGGTTTAGCTGCTTTTCACTGCTGTGTTTATGCAGCTTTACACCCACTTGACTCATTTACAGAGAGATATCAATACATAGGTTTTAAGATTCTTACTAGTCAGATATATTCTTGGGCGGTGAATAGGGGGTGTTGAGTCCAGTTCCCTGAGCAAGGAGTAGGTCTTGTCTATTACATATTGGGTTTATGGAACGGTATCTGAGCTAATTTGAAATCCTTGTTTTATGCATCACACCACCTCACCTTTCCAGTTAGGCAGCCATAGTGTGTTTTCTAACCGTGTGACTCTGTTCTGTTTTGTAATTCAGTTCAAGGGTAGCGGTTTTTACATTCCCTCTATAAGTGATATCTTATGATAAGTGTCTTTTTCTGTGTGACTTATTTCACTTAGAATCGTCGTACCTAAATCCACTCATCATGCTGCTACTAGCCTCATGACGTTGATTTCATGGCTGAGTGATGTTCCATTGTACATAAGGACCACAACTTCTTTATCCATTTTTCTCTTTCCTGGGATATTTAAGGTGTAACGAAGTGGAGGTTCTTGTCAACAGAGCAGCCCTAAACTTTGGGGTGCTTGTGTCTTGCTGATTTTTACTTTTCCCAATTTATACGCCCATGAGTGGAAGTGCCCTATGCTCTCTAAGCTGAGTTTTGTAAATGTTTCAGGACACACCGTACACTTCTCCAGAGTGGCTGTTGGCAATTTACATCCCGCCCATCAGCGTAGCAAGGCTCCCGTTTCTCCGTGGCCTGTCCTGCATTTCTGGTTTTGACACTTTATTCAGCATGGCCCTTTTGACCGATGGGAAGCGAGACTTCTTTGTAGCGCTGATTTGCCTTTCCAGGTTGCTTGGTTGGCCAAAAAGGGCGTATGCGTTTTTTCCTGAATATATTCAGGAAAAAACGCATACGCCCTTTTTGGCCAAGGGCATCATTGTCGAGGTTTTGCCGCTTTTCCTGTGCTTTAAAGGCGATTCGAATCTGCCGCCTGAAATCTGTTTCCTGCAAATCTGCCTTGCTTTCAAATCCTCTTTGTTGCCTTCCCTCAATATATTTGTAGACGAGAGTTATCATTTATAAGTCTGCAGGTTTGTGAATTGCAGTGACCCTGAGCTCCATATTTCAACTCGCTCTCTTGGGAGCTGGCCGCAAAAGAGCAGGATTGCTTTAGGCCCTATTCTGCTTCCGGGCGGCAGACTGAGCTTGTGGTTAATTCTTCTTCCTGATGGGAAAATAGAGTGACCTGTGCCTGTCCCAACACCTAGAGCTAGTCTCTCATTGGTTCCCCCTCTTCCCGTTCATCCTCAGGACAAATTGCAACCTGTATGGAACAGGAGGTTAAAGGTGCTGATTCTCCAAGGAGGGAGATTGCTAGTAAAGCGGCTGGAATGGCGAACCCGAGCACAAGGAGATGAGAAATGAGGTGCGTTTTAGAAACCTTTCCTGATCACTCGGTGGACCATCTTCTGGGTTTCTCATGCATGTTTTCGATGTAGGAAGATGCCCTTGAACCTGGAGATTTGGCACCCATGGGATGGGTACCACGCAGTATTACTTTAAAGCGTCTGCGTTTGCTCACCCAACCTCACCAAACCTCTCAGCCCCAAGAGTGTCCACCCTTATGTCTCAATCAGCTGCAGGTCTAGATATGGTCAATCCAGGTGGCATCACAGCCCCTGAACGAATTTTGTAAGAATTTCTCTCTCTTTCACTGTCTTTGTTTCACGGGTTTTTAAAATTAATTGAGTTTTATAATGGGGTTTAGCTGCTTTTCACTGCTGTGTTTATGCAGCTTTACACCCACTTGACTCACTTACAGAGAGATATCAATACATAGGTTTTAAGATTCTTACTAGTCAGATATATTCTTGGGCGGTGAATAGGGGGTGTTGAGTCCAGTTCCCTGAGCAAGGAGTAGGTCTTGTCTATTAAATATTGGGTTTATGGAACGGTATCTGAGCTAATTTGAAACCCTTGTTTTATGCATCACCCCACCTCACCTTTCCCGTTAGGCAGCCATAGTGTGTTTTCTAACCGTGTGACTCTGTTCTGTTTTGTAATTCCGTTCAAGGGTAGCGGTTTTTACATTCCCTCTGTAAGTGATATCTTATGATAAGTGTCTTTTTCTGTGTGACTTATTTCACTTAGAATCGTCGTACCTAAATCCACTCATCATGCTGCTACTAGCCTTATGACGTTGATTTCATGGCTGAGTGATGTTCCATTGTACATAAGGACCACAACTTCTTTATCTATTTTTCTCTTTCCTGGGATATTTAAGGTGTAACGAAGTGGAGGTTCTTGTCAACAGAGCAGCCCTAAACTTTGGGGTGCTTGTGTCTTGCTGATTTTTAGTTTTCCCAATTTATACGCCCATGAGTGGAAGTGCCCTATGCTCTCTAAGCTGAGTTTTGTAAATGTTTCAGGACACACCGTACACTTCTCCAGAGTGGCTGTTGGCAATTTACATCCCGCCCATCAGCGTAGCAAGGTTCCCGTTTCTCCGTGGCCTGTCCTGCATTTCTGGTCTTGACACTTTATTCAGCATGGCCCTTTTGACCGATGGGAAGCGAGACTTCATTGTAGCGCTGATTTGCCTTTCCAGGTTGCTTGGTTGGCCAAAAAGGGCGTATGCGTTTTTTCCTGAATATATTCAGGAAAAAACGCATACGCCCTTTTTGGCCAAGGGCATCATTGTCGAGGTTTTGCCGCTTTTCCTGTGCTTTAAAGGCGATTCGAATCTGCCTCCTGAAATCTGTTTCCTGCAAATCTGCCTTGCTTTCAAATCCTCTTTGTTGCCTTCCCTCAATATATTTGTAGACGAGAGTTATCATTTATAAGTCTGCAGGTTTGTGAATTGCAGTGACCCTGAGCTCCATATTTCAACTCGCTCTCTTGGGAGCTGGCCGCAAAAGCGCAGGATTGCTTTAGGCCCTATTCTGCTTCCGGGCGGCAGACTGAGCTTGTGGTTAATTCTTCTTCCTGATGGGAAAATAGAGTGACCTGTGCCTGTCCCAACACCTAGAGCTAGTCTCTCATTGGTTCCCCCTCTTCCCGTTCATCCTCAGGACAAATTGCAACCTGTATGGAACAGGAGGTTAAAGGTGCTGATTCTCCAAGGAGGGAGATTGCTAGTAAAGAGGCTGGAATGGCGAACCCGAGCACAAGGAGATGAGAAATGAGGTGCGTTTTAGAAACCTTTCCCGATCACTCGGTGGACCATCTTCTGGGTTTCTCATGCATGTTTTCGATGTAGGAAGATGCCCTTGAACCTGGAGATTTGGCACCCATGGGATGGGTACCACGCAGTATTACTTTAAAGCGTCTGCGTTTGCTCACCCAACCTCACCAAACCTCTCAGCCCCAAGAGTGTCCACCCTTATGTCTCAATCAGCTGCAGGTCTAGATATGGTCAATCCAGGTGGCATCACAGCCCCTGAACGAATTATGTAAGAATTTCTCTCTCTTTCACTGTCTTTGTTTCAAGGGTTTTTAAAATTAATTGAGTTTTATAATGGGGTTTAGCTGCTTTTCACTGCTGTGTTTATGCAGCTTTACACCCACTTGACTCACTTACAGAGAGATATCAATACATAGGTTTTAAGATTCTTACTAGTCAGATATATTCTTGGGCGGTGAATAGGGGGTGTTGAGTCCAGTTCCCTGAGCAAGGAGTAGGCATTGTCTATTACATATTGGGTTTATGGAACGGTATCTGAGCTAATTTGAAACCCTTGTTTTATGCATCACCCCACCTCACCTTTCCCGTTAGGCAGCCATAGTGTGTTTTCTAACCGTGTGACTCTGTTCTGTTTTGTAATTCAGTTCAAGGGTAGCGGTTTTTACATTCCCTCTATAAGTGATATCTTATGATAAGTGTCTTTTTCTGTGTGACTTATTTCACTTAGAATCGTCGTACCTAAATCCACTCATCATGCTGCTACTAGCCTTATGAGGTTGATTTCATGGCTGAGTGATGTTCCATTGTACATAAGGACCACAACTTCTTTATCCATTTTTCTCTTTCCTGGGATATTTAAGGTGTAACGAAGTGGAGGTTCTTGTCAACAGAGCAGCCCTAAACTTTGGGGTGCTTGTGTCTTGCTGATTTTTAGTTTTCCCAATTTATATGCCCATGAGTGGAAGTGCCCTATGCTCTCTAAGCTGAGTTTTGTAAATGTTTCAGGACACACCGTACACTTCTCCAGAGTGGCTGTTGGCAATTTACATCCCGCCCATCAGCGTAGCAAGGCTCCCGTTTCTCCGTGGCCTGTCCTGCATTTCTGGTTTTGACACTTTATTCAGCATGGCCCTTTTGACCGATGGGAAGCGAGACTTCTTTGTAGCGCTGATTTGCCTTTCCAGGTTGCTTGGTTGGCCAAAAAGGGCGTATGCGTTTTTTTCCTGAATATATTCAGGAAAAAACGCATACGCCCTTTTTGGCCAAGGGCATCATTGTCGAGGTTTTGCCGCTTTTCCTGTGCTTTAAAGGCGATTCGAATCTGCCTCCTGAAATCTGTTTCCTGCAAATCTGCCTTGCTTTCAAATCCTCTTTGTTGCCTTCCCTCAATATATTTGTAGACGAGAGTTATCATTTATAAGTCTGCAGGTTTGTGAATTGCAGTGCCCCTGAGCTCCATATTTCAACTCGCTCTCTTGGGAGCTGGCCGCAAAAGCGCAGGATTGCTTTAGGCCCTATTCTGCTTCCGGGCGGCAGACTGAGCTTGTGGTTAATTCTTCTTCCTGATGGGAAAATAGAGTGACCTGTGCCTGTCCCAACACCTAGAGCTAGTCTCTCATTGGTTCCCCCTCTTCCCGTTCATCCTCAGGACAAATTGCAACCTGTATGGAACAGGAGGTTAAAGGTGCTGATTCTCCAAGGAGGGAGATTGCTAGTAAAGCGGCTGGAATGGCGAACCCGAGCACAAGGAGATGAGAAATGAGGTGCGTTTTAGAAACCTTTCCTGATCACTCGGTGGACCATCTTCTGGGTTTCTCATGCATGTTTTCGATGTAGGAAGATGCCCTTGAACCTGGAGATTTGGCACCCATGGGATGGGTACCACGCAGTATTACTTTAAAGCGTCTGCGTTTGCTCACCCAACCTCACCAAACCTCTCAGCCCCAAGAGTGTCCACCCTTATGTCTCAATCAGCTGCAGGTCTAGATATGGTCAATCCAGGTGGCATCACAGCCCCTGAACGAATTATGTAAGAATTTCTCTCTCTTTCACTGTCTTTGTTTCAAGGGTTTTTAAAATTAATTGAGTTTTATAATGGGGTTTAGCTGCTTTTCACTGCTGTGTTTATGCAGCTTTACACCCACTTGACTCACTTACAGAGAGATATCAATACATAGGTTTTAAGATTCTTACTAGTCAGATATATTCTTGGGCGGTGAATAGGGGGTGTTGAGTCCAGTTCCCTGAGCAAGGAGTAGGTCTTGTCTATTACATATTGGGTTCATGGAACGGTATCTGAGCTAATTTGAAACCCTTGTTTTATGCATCACACCACCTCACCTTTCCAGTTAGGCAGCCATAGTGTGTTTTCTAACCGTGTGACTCTGTTCTGTTTTGTAATTCAGTTCAAGGGTAGCGGTTTTTACATTCCCTCTATAAGTGATATCTTATGATAAGTGTCTTTTTCTGTGTGACTTATTTCACTTAGAATCGTCGTACCTAAATCCACTCATCATGCTGCTACTAGCCTCATGACGTTGATTTCATGGCTGAGTGATGTTCCATTGTACATAAGGACCACAACTTCTTTATCCATTTTTCTCTTTCCTGGGATATTTAAGGTGTAACGAAGTGGAGGTTCTTGTCAACAGAGCAGCCCTAAACTTTGGGGTGCTTGTGTCTTGCTGATTTTTACTTTTCCCAATTTATACGCCCATGAGTGGAAGTGCCCTATGCTCTCTAAGCTGAGTTTTGTAAATGTTTCAGGACACACCGTACACTTCTCCAGAGTGGCTGTTGGCAATTTACATCCCGCCCATCAGCGTAGCAAGGCTCCCGTTTCTCCGTGGCCTGTCCTGCATTTCTGGTTTTGACACTTTATTCAGCATGGCCCTTTTGACCGATGGGAAGCGAGACTTCTTTGTAGCGCTGATTTGCCTTTCCAGGTTGCTTAGTTGGCCAAAAAGGGCGTATGCGTTTTTTCCTGAATATATTCAGGAAAAAACGCATACGCCCTTTTTGGCCAAGGGCATCATTGTCGAGGTTTTGCCGCTTTTCCTGTGCTTTAAAGGCGATTCGAATCTGCCGCCTGAAATCTGTTTCCTGCAAATCTGCCTTGCTTTCAAATCCTCTTTGTTGCCTTCCCTCAATATATTTGTAGACGAGAGTTATCATTTATAAGTCTGCAGGTTTGTGAATTGCAGTGACCCTGAGCTCCATATTTCAACTCGCTCTCTTGGGAGCTGGCCGCAAAAGCGCAGGATTGCTTTAGGCCCTATTCTGCTTCCGGGCGGCAGACTGAGCTTGTGGTTAATTCTTCTTCCTGATGGGAAAATAGAGTGACCTGTGCCTGTCCCAAATCCTAGAGCTAGTCTCTCATTGGTTCCCCCTCTTCCCGTTCATCCTCAGGACAAATTGCAACCTGTATGGAACAGGAGGTTAAAGGTGCTGATTCTCCAAGGAGGGAGATTGCTAGTAAAGCGGCTGGAATGGCGAACCCGAGCACAAGGAGATGAGAAATGAGGTGCGTTTTAGAAACCTTTCCCGATCACTCGGTGGACCATCTTCTGGGTTTCTCATGCATGTTTTCGATGTAGGAAGATGCCCTTGAACCTGGAGATTTGGGACCCATGGGATGGGTACCACGCAGTATTACTTTAAAGCGTCTGCGTTTGCTCACCCAACCTCACCAAACCTCTCAGCCCCAAGAGTGTCCACCCTTATGTCTCAATCAGCTGCAGGTCTAGATATGGTCAATCCAGGTGGCATCACAGCCCCTGAACGAATTTTGTAAGAATTTCTCTCTCTTTCACTGTCTTTGTTTCACGGGTTTTTAAAATTAATTGAGTTTTATAATGGGGTTTAGCTGCTTTTCACTGCTGTGTTTATGCAGCTTTACACCCACTTGACTCACTTACAGAGAGATATCAATACATAGGTTTTAAGATTCTTACTAGTCAGATATATTCTTGGGCGGTGAATAGGGGGTGTTGAGTCCAGTTCCCTGAGCAAGGAGTAGGTCTTGTCTATTAAATATTGGGTTTATGGAACGGTATCTGAGCTAATTTGAAACCCTTGTTTTATGCATCACCCCACCTCACCTTTCCCGTTAGGCAGCCATAGTGTGTTTTCTAACCGTGTGACTCTGTTCTGTTTTGTAATTCCGTTCAAGGGTAGCGGTTTTTACATTCCCTCTGTAAGTGATATCTTATGATAAGTGTCTTTTTCTGTGTGACTTATTTCACTTAGAATCGTCGTACCTAAATCCACTCATCATGCTGCTACTAGCCTTATGACGTTGATTTCATGGCTGAGTGATGTTCCATTGTACATAAGGACCACAACTTCTTTATCTATTTTTCTCTTTCCTGGGATATTTAAGGTGTAACGAAGTGGAGGTTCTTGTCAACAGAGCAGCCCTAAACTTTGGGGTGCTTGTGTCTTGCTGATTTTTAGTTTTCCCAATTTATACGCCCATGAGTGGAAGTGCCCTATGCTCTCTAAGCTGAGTTTTGTAAATGTTTCAGGACACACCGTACACTTCTCCAGAGTGGCTGTTGGCAATTTACATCCCGCCCATCAGCGTAGCAAGGCTCCCGTTTCTCCGTGGCCTGTCCTGCATTTCTGGTTTTGACACTTTATTCAGCATGGCCCTTTTGACCGATGGGAAGCGAGACTTCATTGTAGCGCTGATTTGCCTTTCCAGGTTGCTTGGTTGGCCAAAAAGGGCGTATGCGTTTTTTCCTGAATATATTCAGGAAAAAACGCATACGCCCTTTTTGGCCAAGGGCATCATTGTCGAGGTTTTGCCGCTTTTCCTGTGCTTTAAAGGCGATTCGAATCTGCCTCCTGAAATCTGTTTCCTGCAAATCTGCCTTGCTTTCAAATCCTCTTTGTTGCCTTCCCTCAATATATTTGTAGACGAGAGTTATCATTTATAAGTCTGCAGGTTTGTGAATTGCAGTGACCCTGAGCTCCATATTTCAACTCGCTCTCTTGGGAGCTGGCCGCAAAAGCGCAGGATTGCTTTAGGCCCTATTCTGCTTCCGGGCGGCAGACTGAGCTTGTGGTTAATTCTTCTTCCTGATGGGAAAATAGAGTGACCTGTGCCTGTCCCAACACCTAGAGCTAGTCTCTCATTGGTTCCCCCTCTTCCCGTTCATCCTCAGGACAAATTGCAACCTGTATGGAACAGGAGGTTAAAGGTGCTGATTCTCCAAGGAGGGAGATTGCTAGTAAAGAGGCTGGAATGGCGAACCCGAGCACAAGGAGATGAGAAATGAGGTGCGTTTTAGAAACCTTTCCCGATCACTCGGTGGACCATCTTCTGGGTTTCTCATGCATGTTTTCGATGTAGGAAGATGCCCTTGAACCTGGAGATTTGGCACCCATGGGATGGGTACCACGCAGTATTACTTTAAAGCGTCTGCGTTTGCTCACCCAACCTCACCAAACCTCTCAGCCCCAAGAGTGTCCACCCTTATGTCTCAATCAGCTGCAGGTCTAGATATGGTCAATCCAGGTGGCATCACAGCCCCTGAACGAATTATGTAAGAATTTCTCTCTCTTTCACTGTCTTTGTTTCAAGGGTTTTTAAAATTAATTGAGTTTTATAATGGGGTTTAGCTGCTTTTCACTGCTGTGTTTATGCAGCTTTACACCCACTTGACTCACTTACAGAGAGATATCAATACATAGGTTTTAAGATTCTTACTAGTCAGATATATTCTTGGGCGGTGAATAGGGGGTGTTGAGTCCAGTTCCCTGAGCAAGGAGTAGGCATTGTCTATTACATATTGGGTTTATGGAACGGTATCTGAGCTAATTTGAAACCCTTGTTTTATGCATCACCCCACCTCACCTTTCCCGTTAGGCAGCCATAGTGTGTTTTCTAACCGTGTGACTCTGTTCTGTTTTGTAATTCAGTTCAAGGGTAGCGGTTTTTACATTCCCTCTATAAGTGATATCTTATGATAAGTGTCTTTTTCTGTGTGACTTATTTCACTTAGAATCGTCGTACCTAAATCCACTCATCATGCTGCTACTAGCCTTATGAGGTTGATTTCATGGCTGAGTGATGTTCCATTGTACATAAGGACCACAACTTCTTTATCCATTTTTCTCTTTCCTGGGATATTTAAGGTGTAACGAAGTGGAGGTTCTTGTCAACAGAGCAGCCCTAAACTTTGGGGTGCTTGTGTCTTGCTGATTTTTAGTTTTCCCAATTTATATGCCCATGAGTGGAAGTGCCCTATGCTCTCTAAGCTGAGTTTTGTAAATGTTTCAGGACACACCGTACACTTCTCCAGAGTGGCTGTTGGCAATTTACATCCCGCCCATCAGCGTAGCAAGGCTCCCGTTTCTCCGTGGCCTGTCCTGCATTTCTGGTTTTGACACTTTATTCAGCATGGCCCTTTTGACCGATGGGAAGCGAGACTTCTTTGTAGCGCTGATTTGCCTTTCCAGGTTGCTTGGTTGGCCAAAAAGGGCGTATGCGTTTTTTTCCTGAATATATTCAGGAAAAAACGCATACGCCCTTTTTGGCCAAGGGCATCATTGTCGAGGTTTTGCCGCTTTTCCTGTGCTTTAAAGGCGATTCGAATCTGCCTCCTGAAATCTGTTTCCTGCAAATCTGCCTTGCTTTCAAATCCTCTTTGTTGCCTTCCCTCAATATATTTGTAGACGAGAGTTATCATTTATAAGTCTGCAGGTTTGTGAATTGCAGTGCCCCTGAGCTCCATATTTCAACTCGCTCTCTTGGGAGCTGGCCGCAAAAGCGCAGGATTGCTTTAGGCCCTATTCTGCTTCCGGGCGGCAGACTGAGCTTGTGGTTAATTCTTCTTCCTGATGGGAAAATAGAGTGACCTGTGCCTGTCCCAACACCTAGAGCTAGTCTCTCATTGGTTCCCCCTCTTCCCGTTCATCCTCAGGACAAATTGCAACCTGTATGGAACAGGAGGTTAAAGGTGCTGATTCTCCAAGGAGGGAGATTGCTAGTAAAGCGGCTGGAATGGCGAACCCGAGCACAAGGAGATGAGAAATGAGGTGCGTTTTAGAAACCTTTCCTGATCACTCGGTGGACCATCTTCTGGGTTTCTCATGCATGTTTTCGATGTAGGAAGATGCCCTTGAACCTGGAGATTTGGCACCCATGGGATGGGTACCACGCAGTATTACTTTAAAGCGTCTGCGTTTGCTCACCCAACCTCACCAAACCTCTCAGCCCCAAGAGTGTCCACCCTTATGTCTCAATCAGCTGCAGGTCTAGATATGGTCAATCCAGGTGGCATCACAGCCCCTGAACGAATTATGTAAGAATTTCTCTCTCTTTCACTGTCTTTGTTTCAAGGGTTTTTAAAATTAATTGAGTTTTATAATGGGGTTTAGCTGCTTTTCACTGCTGTGTTTATGCAGCTTTACACCCACTTGACTCACTTACAGAGAGATATCAATACATAGGTTTTAAGATTCTTACTAGTCAGATATATTCTTGGGCGGTGAATAGGGGGTGTTGAGTCCAGTTCCCTGAGCAAGGAGTAGGTCTTGTCTATTACATATTGGGTTCATGGAACGGTATCTGAGCTAATTTGAAACCCTTGTTTTATGCATCACACCACCTCACCTTTCCAGTTAGGCAGCCATAGTGTGTTTTCTAACCGTGTGACTCTGTTCTGTTTTGTAATTCAGTTCAAGGGTAGCGGTTTTTACATTCCCTCTATAAGTGATATCTTATGATAAGTGTCTTTTTCTGTGTGACTTATTTCACTTAGAATCGTCGTACCTAAATCCACTCATCATGCTGCTACTAGCCTCATGACGTTGATTTCATGGCTGAGTGATGTTCCATTGTACATAAGGACCACAACTTCTTTATCCATTTTTCTCTTTCCTGGGATATTTAAGGTGTAACGAAGTGGAGGTTCTTGTCAACAGAGCAGCCCTAAACTTTGGGGTGCTTGTGTCTTGCTGATTTTTACTTTTCCCAATTTATACGCCCATGAGTGGAAGTGCCCTATGCTCTCTAAGCTGAGTTTTGTAAATGTTTCAGGACACACCGTACACTTCTCCAGAGTGGCTGTTGGCAATTTACATCCCGCCCATCAGCGTAGCAAGGCTCCCGTTTCTCCGTGGCCTGTCCTGCATTTCTGGTTTTGACACTTTATTCAGCATGGCCCTTTTGACCGATGGGAAGCGAGACTTCTTTGTAGCGCTGATTTGCCTTTCCAGGTTGCTTAGTTGGCCAAAAAGGGCGTATGCGTTTTTTCCTGAATATATTCAGGAAAAAACGCATACGCCCTTTTTGGCCAAGGGCATCATTGTCGAGGTTTTGCCGCTTTTCCTGTGCTTTAAAGGCGATTCGAATCTGCCGCCTGAAATCTGTTTCCTGCAAATCTGCCTTGCTTTCAAATCCTCTTTGTTGCCTTCCCTCAATATATTTGTAGACGAGAGTTATCATTTATAAGTCTGCAGGTTTGTGAATTGCAGTGACCCTGAGCTCCATATTTCAACTCGCTCTCTTGGGAGCTGGCCGCAAAAGCGCAGGATTGCTTTAGGCCCTATTCTGCTTCCGGGCGGCAGACTGAGCTTGTGGTTAATTCTTCTTCCTGATGGGAAAATAGAGTGACCTGTGCCTGTCCCAAATCCTAGAGCTAGTCTCTCATTGGTTCCCCCTCTTCCCGTTCATCCTCAGGACAAATTGCAACCTGTATGGAACAGGAGGTTAAAGGTGCTGATTCTCCAAGGAGGGAGATTGCTAGTAAAGCGGCTGGAATGGCGAACCCGAGCACAAGGAGATGAGAAATGAGGTGCGTTTTAGAAACCTTTCCCGATCACTCGGTGGACCATCTTCTGGGTTTCTCATGCATGTTTTCGATGTAGGAAGATGCCCTTGAACCTGGAGATTTGGGACCCATGGGATGGGTACCACGCAGTATTACTTTAAAGCGTCTGCGTTTGCTCACCCAACCTCACCAAACCTCTCAGCCCCAAGAGTGTCCACCCTTATGTCTCAATCAGCTGCAGGTCTAGATATGGTCAATCCAGGTGGCATCACAGCCCCTGAACGAATTTTGTAAGAATTTCTCTCTCTTTCACTGTCTTTGTTTCACGGGTTTTTAAAATTAATTGAGTTTTATAATGGGGTTTAGCTGCTTTTCACTGCTGTGTTTATGCAGCTTTACACCCACTTGACTCACTTACAGAGAGATATCAATACATAGGTTTTAAGATTCTTACTAGTCAGATATATTCTTGGGCGGTGAATAGGGGGTGTTGAGTCCAGTTCCCTGAGCAAGGAGTAGGTCTTGTCTATTAAATATTGGGTTTATGGAACGGTATCTGAGCTAATTTGAAACCCTTGTTTTATGCATCACCCCACCTCACCTTTCCCGTTAGGCAGCCATAGTGTGTTTTCTAACCGTGTGACTCTGTTCTGTTTTGTAATTCCGTTCAAGGGTAGCGGTTTTTACATTCCCTCTGTAAGTGATATCTTATGATAAGTGTCTTTTTCTGTGTGACTTATTTCACTTAGAATCGTCGTACCTAAATCCACTCATCATGCTGCTACTAGCCTTATGACGTTGATTTCATGGCTGAGTGATGTTCCATTGTACATAAGGACCACAACTTCTTTATCTATTTTTCTCTTTCCTGGGATATTTAAGGTGTAACGAAGTGGAGGTTCTTGTCAACAGAGCAGCCCTAAACTTTGGGGTGCTTGTGTCTTGCTGATTTTTAGTTTTCCCAATTTATACGCCCATGAGTGGAAGTGCCCTATGCTCTCTAAGCTGAGTTTTGTAAATGTTTCAGGACACACCGTACACTTCTCCAGAGTGGCTGTTGGCAATTTACATCCCGCCCATCAGCGTAGCAAGGCTCCCGTTTCTCCGTGGCCTGTCCTGCATTTCTGGTTTTGACACTTTATTCAGCATGGCCCTTTTGACCGATGGGAAGCGAGACTTCTTTGTAGCGCTGATTTGCCTTTCCAGGTTGCTTGGTTGGCCAAAAAGGGCGTATGCGTTTTTTCCTGAATATATTCAGGAAAAAACGCATACGCCCTTTTTGGCCAAGGGCATCATTGTCGAGGTTTTGCCGCTTTTCCTGTGCTTTAAAGGCGATTCGAATCTGCCTCCTGAAATCTGTTTCCTGCAATTCTGCCTTGCTTTCAAATCCTCTTTGTTGCCTTCCCTCAATATATTTGTAGACGAGAGTTATCATTTATAAGTCTGCAGGTTTGTGAATTGCAGTGCCCCTGAGCTCCATATTTCAACTCGCTCTCTTGGGAGCTGGCCGCAAAAGCGCAGGATTGCTTTAGGCCCTATTCTGCTTCCGGGCGGCAGACTGAGCTTGTGGTTAATTCTTCTTCCTGATGGGAAAATAGAGTGACCTGTGCCTGTCCCAACACCTAGAGCTAGTCTCTCATTGGTTCCCCCTCTTCCCGTTCATCCTCAGGACAAATTGCAACCTGTATGGAACAGGAGGTTAAAGGTGCTGATTCTCCAAGGAGGGAGATTGCTAGTAAAGCGGCTGGAATGGCGAACCCGAGCACAAGGAGATGAGAAATGAGGTGCGTTTTAGAAACCTTTCCTGATCACTCGGTGGACCATCTTCTGGGTTTCTCATGCATGTTTTCGATGTAGGAAGATGCCCTTGAACCTGGAGATTTGGGACCCATGGGATGGGTACCACGCAGTATTACTTTAAAGCGTCTGCGTTTGCTCACCCAACCTCACCAAACCTCTCAGCCCCAAGAGTGTCCACCCTTATGTCTCAATCAGCTGCAGGTCTAGATATGGTCAATCCAGGTGGCATCACAGCCCCTGAACGAATTATGTAAGAATTTCTCTCTCTTTCACTGTCTTTGTTTCAAGGGTTTTTAAAATTAATTGAGTTTTATAATGGGGTTTAGCTGCTTTTCACTGCTGTGTTTATGCAGCTTTACACCCACTTGACTCACTTACAGAGAGATATCAATACATAGGTTTTAAGATTCTTACTAGTCAGATATATTCTTGGGCGGTGAATAGGGGGTGTTGAGTCCAGTTCCCTGAGCAAGGAGTAGGTCTTGTCTATTACATATTGGGTTCATGGAACGGTATCTGAGCTAATTTGAAACCCTTGTTTTATGCATCACACCACCTCACCTTTCCAGTTAGGCAGCCATAGTGTGTTTTCTAACCGTGTGACTCTGTTCTGTTTTGTAATTCAGTTCAAGGGTAGCGGTTTTTACATTCCCTCTATAAGTGATATCTTATGATAAGTGTCTTTTTCTGTGTGACTTATTTCACTTAGAATCGTCGTACCTAAATCCACTCATCATGCTGCTACTAGCCTCATGACGTTGATTTCATGGCTGAGTGATGTTCCATTGTACATAAGGACCACAACTTCTTTATCCATTTTTCTCTTTCCTGGGATATTTAAGGTGTAACGAAGTGGAGGTTCTTGTCAACAGAGCAGCCCTAAACTTTGGGGTGCTTGTGTCTTGCTGATTTTTACTTTTCCCAATTTATACGCCCATGAGTGGAAGTGCCCTATGCTCTCTAAGCTGAGTTTTGTAAATGTTTCAGGACACACCGTACACTTCTCCAGAGTGGCTGTTGGCAATTTACATCCCGCCCATCAGCGTAGCAAGGCTCCCGTTTCTCCGTGGCCTGTCCTGCATTTCTGGTTTTGACACTTTATTCAGCATGGCCCTTTTGACCGATGGGAAGCGAGACTTCTTTGTAGCGCTGATTTGCCTTTCCAGGTTGCTTAGTTGGCCAAAAAGGGCGTATGCGTTTTTTCCTGAATATATTCAGGAAAAAACGCATACGCCCTTTTTGGCCAAGGGCATCATTGTCGAGGTTTTGCCGCTTTTCCTGTGCTTTAAAGGCGATTCGAATCTGCCGCCTGAAATCTGTTTCCTGCAAATCTGCCTTGCTTTCAAATCCTCTTTGTTGCCTTCCCTCAATATATTTGTAGACGAGAGTTATCATTTATAAGTCTGCAGGTTTGTGAATTGCAGTGACCCTGAGCTCCATATTTCAACTCGCTCTCTTGGGAGCTGGCCGCAAAAGCGCAGGATTGCTTTAGGCCCTATTCTGCTTCCGGGCGGCAGACTGAGCTTGTGGTTAATTCTTCTTCCTGATGGGAAAATAGAGTGACCTGTGCCTGTCCCAAATCCTAGAGCTAGTCTCTCATTGGTTCCCCCTCTTCCCGTTCATCCTCAGGACAAATTGCAACCTGTATGGAACAGGAGGTTAAAGGTGCTGATTCTCCAAGGAGGGAGATTGCTAGTAAAGCGGCTGGAATGGCGAACCCGAGCACAAGGAGATGAGAAATGAGGTGCGTTTTAGAAACCTTTCCCGATCACTCGGTGGACCATCTTCTGGGTTTCTCATGCATGTTTTCGATGTAGGAAGATGCCCTTGAACCTGGAGATTTGGGACCCATGGGATGGGTACCACGCAGTATTACTTTAAAGCGTCTGCGTTTGCTCACCCAACCTCACCAAACCTCTCAGCCCCAAGAGTGTCCACCCTTATGTCTCAATCAGCTGCAGGTCTAGATATGGTCAATCCAGGTGGCATCACAGCCCCTGAACGAATTTTGTAAGAATTTCTCTCTCTTTCACTGTCTTTGTTTCACGGGTTTTTAAAATTAATTGAGTTTTATAATGGGGTTTAGCTGCTTTTCACTGCTGTGTTTATGCAGCTTTACACCCACTTGACTCACTTACAGAGAGATATCAATACATAGGTTTTAAGATTCTTACTAGTCAGATATATTCTTGGGCGGTGAATAGGGGGTGTTGAGTCCAGTTCCCTGAGCAAGGAGTAGGTCTTGTCTATTAAATATTGGGTTTATGGAACGGTATCTGAGCTAATTTGAAACCCTTGTTTTATGCATCACCCCACCTCACCTTTCCCGTTAGGCAGCCATAGTGTGTTTTCTAACCGTGTGACTCTGTTCTGTTTTGTAATTCCGTTCAAGGGTAGCGGTTTTTACATTCCCTCTGTAAGTGATATCTTATGATAAGTGTCTTTTTCTGTGTGACTTATTTCACTTAGAATCGTCGTACCTAAATCCACTCATCATGCTGCTACTAGCCTTATGACGTTGATTTCATGGCTGAGTGATGTTCCATTGTACATAAGGACCACAACTTCTTTATCTATTTTTCTCTTTCCTGGGATATTTAAGGTGTAACGAAGTGGAGGTTCTTGTCAACAGAGCAGCCCTAAACTTTGGGGTGCTTGTGTCTTGCTGATTTTTAGTTTTCCCAATTTATACGCCCATGAGTGGAAGTGCCCTATGCTCTCTAAGCTGAGTTTTGTAAATGTTTCAGGACACACCGTACACTTCTCCAGAGTGGCTGTTGGCAATTTACATCCCGCCCATCAGCGTAGCAAGGCTCCCGTTTCTCCGTGGCCTGTCCTGCATTTCTGGTTTTGACACTTTATTCAGCATGGCCCTTTTGACCGATGGGAAGCGAGACTTCTTTGTAGCGCTGATTTGCCTTTCCAGGTTGCTTGGTTGGCCAAAAAGGGCGTATGCGTTTTTTCCTGAATATATTCAGGAAAAAACGCATACGCCCTTTTTGGCCAAGGGCATCATTGTCGAGGTTTTGCCGCTTTTCCTGTGCTTTAAAGGCGATTCGAATCTGCCTCCTGAAATCTGTTTCCTGCAATTCTGCCTTGCTTTCAAATCCTCTTTGTTGCCTTCCCTCAATATATTTGTAGACGAGAGTTATCATTTATAAGTCTGCAGGTTTGTGAATTGCAGTGCCCCTGAGCTCCATATTTCAACTCGCTCTCTTGGGAGCTGGCCGCAAAAGCGCAGGATTGCTTTAGGCCCTATTCTGCTTCCGGGCGGCAGACTGAGCTTGTGGTTAATTCTTCTTCCTGATGGGAAAATAGAGTGACCTGTGCCTGTCCCAACACCTAGAGCTAGTCTCTCATTGGTTCCCCCTCTTCCCGTTCATCCTCAGGACAAATTGCAACCTGTATGGAACAGGAGGTTAAAGGTGCTGATTCTCCAAGGAGGGAGATTGCTAGTAAAGAGGCTGGAATGGCGAACCCGAGCACAAGGAGATGAGAAATGAGGTGCGTTTTAGAAACCTTTCCCGATCACTCGGTGGACCATCTTCTGGGTTTCTCATGCATGTTTTCGATGTAGGAAGATGCCCTTGAACCTGGAGATTTGGCACCCATGGGATGGGTACCACGCAGTATTACTTTAAAGCGTCTGCGTTTGCTCACCCAACCTCACCAAACATCTCAGCCCCAAGAGTGTCCACCCTTATGTCTCAATCAGCTGCAGGTCTAGATATGGTCAACCCAGGTGGCATCACAGCCCCTGAACGAATTTTGTAAGAATTTCTCTCTCTTTCACTGTCTTTGTTTCACGGGTTTTTAAAATTAATTGAGTTTTATAATGGGGTTTAGCTGCTTTTCACTGCTGTGTTTATGCAGCTTTACACCCACTTGACTCACTTACAGAGAGATATCAATACATAGGTTTTAAGATTCTTACTAGTCAGATATATTCTTGGGCGGTGAATAGGGGGTGTTGAGTCCAGTTCCCTGAGCAAGGAGTAGGTCTTGTCTATTACATATTGGGTTTATGGAACGGTATCTGAGCTAATTTGAAACCCTTGTTTTATGCATCACCCCACCTCACCTTTCCCGTTAGGCAGCCATAGTGTGTTTTCTAACCGTGTGACTCTGTTCTGTTTTGTAATTCAGTTCAAGGGTAGCGGTTTTTACATTCCCTCTGTAAGTGATATCTTATGATAAGTGTCTTTTTCTGTGTGACTTATTTCACTTAGAATCGTCGTACCTAAATCCACTCATCATGCTGCTACTAGCCTTATGACGTTGATTTCATGGCTGAGTGATGTTCCATTGTACATAAGGACCACAACTTCTTTATCCATTTTTCTCTTTCCTGGGATATTTAAGGTGTAACGAAGTGGAGGTTCTTGTCAACAGAGCAGCCCTAAACTTTGGGGTGCTTGTGTCTTGCTGATTTTTAGTTTTCCCAATTTATATGCCCATGAGTGGAAGTGCCCTATGCTCTCTAAGCTGAGTTTTGTAAATGTTTCAGGACACACCGTACACTTCTCCAGAGTGGCTGTTGGCAATTTACATCCCGCCCATCAGCGTAGCAAGGCTCCCGTTTCTCCGTGGCCTGTCCTGCATTTCTGGTTTTGACACTTTATTCAGCATGGCCCTTTTGACCGATGGGAAGCGAGACTTCTTTGTAGCGCTGATTTGCCTTTCCAGGTTGCTTAGTTGGCCAAAAAGGGCGTATGCGTTTTTTCCTGAATATATTCAGGAAAAAACGCATACGCCCTTTTTGGCCAAGGGCATCATTGTCGAGGTTTTGCCGCTTTTCCTGTGCTTTAAAGGCGATTCGAATCTGCCGCCTGAAATTTGTTTCCTGCAAATCTGCCTTGCTTTCAAATCCTCTTTGTTGCCTTCCCTCAATATATTTGTAGACGAGAGTTATCATTTATAAGTCTGCAGGTTTGTGAATTGCAGTGACCCTGAGCTCCATATTTCAACTCGCTCTCTTGGGAGCTGGCCGCAAAAGCGCAGGATTGCTTTAGGCCCTATTCTTCTTCCGGGCGGCAGACTGAGCTTGTGGTTAATTCTTCTTCCTGATGGGAAAATAGAGTGACCTGTGCCTGTCCCAACACCTAGAGCTAGTCTCTCATTGGTTCCCCCTCTTCCCGTTCATCCTCAGGACAAATTGCAACCTGTATGGAACAGGAGGTTAAAGGTGCTGATTCTCCAAGGAGGGAGATTGCTAGTAAAGCGGCTGGAATGGCGAACCCGAGCACAAGGAGATGAGAAATGAGGTGCGTTTTAGAAACCTTTCCCGATCACTCGGTGGACCATCTTCTGGGTTTCTCATGCATGTTTTCGATGTAGGAAGATGCCCTTGAACCTGGAGATTTGGGACCCATGGGATGGGTACCACGCAGTATTACTTTAAAGCGTCTGCGTTTGCTCACCCAACCTCACCAAACCTCTCAGCCCCAAGAGTGTCCACCCTTATGTCTCAATCAGCTGCAGGTCTAGATATGGTCAATCCAGGTGGCATCACAGCCCCTGAACGAATTTTGTAAGAATTTCTCTCTCTTTCACTGTCTTTGTTTCACGGGTTTTTAAAATTAATTGAGTTTTATAATGGGGTTTAGCTGCTTTTCACTGCTGTGTTTATGCAGCTTTACACCCACTTGACTCACTTACAGAGAGATATCAATACATAGGTTTTAAGATTCTTACTAGTCAGATATATTCTTGGGCGGTGAATAGGGGGTGTTGAGTCCAGTTCCCTGAGCAAGGAGTAGGTCTTGTCTATTAAATATTGGGTTTATGGAACGGTATCTGAGCTAATTTGAAACCCTTGTTTTATGCATCACCCCACCTCACCTTTCCCGTTAGGCAGCCATAGTGTGTTTTCTAACCGTGTGACTCTGTTCTGTTTTGTAATTCCGTTCAAGGGTAGCGGTTTTTACATTCCCTCTGTAAGTGATATCTTATGATAAGTGTCTTTTTCTGTGTGACTTATTTCACTTAGAATCGTCGTACCTAAATCCACTCATCATGCTGCTACTAGCCTTATGACGTTGATTTCATGGCTGAGTGATGTTCCATTGTACATAAGGACCACAACTTCTTTATCCATTTTTCTCTTTCCTGGGATATTTAAGGTGTAACGAAGTGGAGGTTCTTGTCAAGAGAGCAGCCCTAAACTTTGGGGTGCTTGTGTCTTGCTGATTTTTAGTTTTCCCAATTTATACGCCCATGAGTGGAAGTGCCCTATGCTCTCTAAGCTGAGTTTTGTAAATGTTTCAGGACACACCGTACACTTCTCCAGAGTGGCTGTTGGCAATTTACATCCCGCCCATCAGCGTAGCAAGGCTCCCGTTTCTCCGTGGCCTGTCCTGCATTTCTGGTTTTGACACTTTATTCAGCATGGCCCTTTTGACCGATGGGAAGCGAGACTTCTTTGTAGCGCTGATTTGCCTTTCCAGGTTGCTTGGTTGGCCAAAAAGGGGGTATGCGTTTTTTCCTGAATATATTCAGGAAAAAACGCATACGCCCTTTTTGGCCAAGGGCATCATTGTCGAGGTTTTGCCGCTTTTCCTGTGCTTTAAAGGCGATTCGAATCTGCCGCCTGAAATCTGTTTCCTGCAAATCTGCCTTGCTTTCAAATCCTCTTTGTTGCCTTCCCTTAATATATTTGTAGACGAGAGTTATCATTTATAAGTCTGCAGGTTTGTGAATTGCAGTGACCCTGAGCTCCATATTTCAACTCGCTCTCTTGGGAGCTGGCCGCAAAAGAGCAGGATTGCTTTAGGCCGTATTCTGCTTCCGGGCGGCAGACTGAGCTTGTGGTTAATTCTTCTTCCTGATGGGAAAATAGAGTGACCTGTGCCTGTCCCAACACCTAGAGCTAGTCTCTCATTGGTTCCCCCTCTTCCCGTTCATCCTCAGGACAAATTGCAACCTGTATGGAACAGGAGGTTAAAGGTGCTGATTCTCCAAGGAGGGAGATTGCTAGTAAAGCGGCTGGAATGGCGAACCCGAGCACAAGGAGATGAGAAATGAGGTGCGTTTTAGAAACCTTTCCTGATCACTCGGTGGACCATCTTCTGGGTTTCTCATGCATGTTTTCGATGTAGGAAGATGCCCTTGAACCTGGAGATTTGGGACCCATGGGATGGGTACCACGCAGTATTACTTTAAAGCGTCTGCGTTTGCTCACCCAACCTCACCAAACCTCTCAGCCCCAAGAGTGTCCACCCTTATGTCTCAATCACCTGCAGGTCTAGATATGGTCAATCCAGGTGGCATCACAGCCCCTGAACGAATTTTGTAAGAATTTCTCTCTCTTTCACTGTCTTTGTTTCAAGGGTTTTTAAAATTAATTGAGTTTTATAATGGGGTTTAGCTGCTTTTCACTGCTGTGTTTATGCAGCTTTACACCCACTTGACTCACTTACAGAGAGATATCATTACATAGGTTTTAAGATTCTTACTAGTCAGATATATTCTTGGGCGGTGAATAGGGGGTGTTGAGTCCAGTTCCCTGAGCAAGGAGTAGGCATTGTCTATTACATATTGGGTTTATGGAACGGTATCTGAGCTAATTTGAAACCCTTGTTTTATGCATCACCCCACCTCACCTTTCCCGTTAGGCAGCCATAGTGTGTTTTCTAACCGTGTGACTCTGTTCTGTTTTGTAATTCAGTTCAAGGGTAGCGGTTTTTACATTCCCTCTATAAGTGATATCTTATGATAAGTGTCTTTTTCTGTGTGACTTATTTCACTTAGAATCGTCGTACCTAAATCCACTCATCATGCTGCTACTAGCCTTATGAGGTTGATTTCATGGCTGAGTGATGTTCCATTGTACATAAGGACCACAACTTCTTTATCCATTTTTCTCTTTCCTGGGATATTTAAGGTGTAACGAAGTGGAGGTTCTTGTCAACAGAGCAGCCCTAAACTTTGGGGTGCTTGTGTCTTGCTGATTTTTAGTTTTCCCAATTTATATGCCCATGAGTGGAAGTGCCCTATGCTCTCTAAGCTGAGTTTTGTAAATGTTTCAGGACACACCGTACACTTCTCCAGAGTGGCTGTTGGCAATTTACATCCCGCCCATCAGCGTAGCAAGGCTCCCGTTTCTCCGTGGCCTGTCCTGCATTTCTGGTTTTGACACTTTATTCAGCATGGCCCTTTTGACCGATGGGAAGCGAGACTTCTTTGTAGCGCTGATTTGCCTTTCCAGGTTGCTTGGTTGGCCAAAAAGGGCGTATGCGTTTTTTTCCTGAATATATTCAGGAAAAAACGCATACGCCCTTTTTGGCCATGGGCATCATTGTCGAGGTTTTGCCGCTTTTCCTGTGCTTTAAAGGCGATTCGAATCTGCCTCCTGAAATCTGTTTCCTGCAAATCTGCCTTGCTTTCAAATCCTCTTTGTTGCCTTCCCTCAATATATTTGTAGACGAGAGTTATCATTTATAAGTCTGCAGGTTTGTGAATTGCAGTGCCCCTGAGCTCCATATTTCAACTCGCTCTCTTGGGAGCTGGCCGCAAAAGCGCAGGATTGCTTTAGGCCCTATTCTGCTTCCGGGCGGCAGACTGAGCTTGTGGTTAATTCTTCTTCCTGATGGGAAAATAGAGTGACCTGTGCCTGTCCCAACACCTAGAGCTAGTCTCTCATTGGTTCCCCCTCTTCCCGTTCATCCTCAGGACAAATTGCAACCTGTATGGAACAGGAGGTTAAAGGTGCTGATTCTCCAAGGAGGGAGATTGCTAGTAAAGCGGCTGGAATGGCGAACCCGAGCACAAGGAGATGAGAAATGAGGTGCGTTTTAGAAACCTTTCCTGATCACTCGGTGGACCATCTTCTGGGTTTCTCATGCATGTTTTCGATGTAGGAAGATGCCCTTGAACCTGGAGATTTGGCACCCATGGGATGGGTACCACGCAGTATTACTTTAAAGCGTCTGCGTTTGCTCACCCAACCTCACCAAACCTCTCAGCCCCAAGAGTGTCCACCCTTATGTCTCAATCAGCTGCAGGTCTAGATATGGTCAATCCAGGTGGCATCACAGCCCCTGAACGAATTATGTAAGAATTTCTCTCTCTTTCACTGTCTTTGTTTCAAGGGTTTTTAAAATTAATTGAGTTTTATAATGGGGTTTAGCTGCTTTTCACTGCTGTGTTTATGCAGCTTTACACCCACTTGACTCACTTACAGAGAGATATCAATACATAGGTTTTAAGATTCTTACTAGTCAGATATATTCTTGGGCGGTGAATAGGGGGTGTTGAGTCCAGTTCCCTGAGCAAGGAGTAGGTCTTGTCTATTACATATTGGGTTCATGGAACGGTATCTGAGCTAATTTGAAACCCTTGTTTTATGCATCACACCACCTCACCTTTCCAGTTAGGCAGCCATAGTGTGTTTTCTAACCGTGTGACTCTGTTCTGTTTTGTAATTCAGTTCAAGGGTAGCGGTTTTTACATTCCCTCTATAAGTGATATCTTATGATAAGTGTCTTTTTCTGTGTGACTTATTTCACTTAGAATCGTCGTACCTAAATCCACTCATCATGCTGCTACTAGCCTCATGACGTTGATTTCATGGCTGAGTGATGTTCCATTGTACATAAGGACCACAACTTCTTTATCCATTTTTCTCTTTCCTGGGATATTTAAGGTGTAACGAAGTGGAGGTTCTTGTCAACAGAGCAGCCCTAAACTTTGGGGTGCTTGTGTCTTGCTGATTTTTACTTTTCCCAATTTATACGCCCATGAGTGGAAGTGCCCTATGCTCTCTAAGCTGAGTTTTGTAAATGTTTCAGGACACACCGTACACTTCTCCAGAGTGGCTGTTGGCAATTTACATCCCGCCCATCAGCGTAGCAAGGCTCCCGTTTCTCCGTGGCCTGTCCTGCATTTCTGGTTTTGACACTTTATTCAGCATGGCCCTTTTGACCGATGGGAAGCGAGACTTCTTTGTAGCGCTGATTTGCCTTTCCAGGTTGCTTAGTTGGCCAAAAAGGGCGTATGCGTTTTTTCCTGAATATATTCAGGAAAAAACGCATACGCCCTTTTTGGCCAAGGGCATCATTGTCGAGGTTTTGCCGCTTTTCCTGTGCTTTAAAGGCGATTCGAATCTGCCGCCTGAAATCTGTTTCCTGCAAATCTGCCTTGCTTTCAAATCCTCTTTGTTGCCTTCCCTCAATATATTTGTAGACGAGAGTTATCATTTATAAGTCTGCAGGTTTGTGAATTGCAGTGACCCTGAGCTCCATATTTCAACTCGCTCTCTTGGGAGCTGGCCGCAAAAGCGCAGGATTGCTTTAGGCCCTATTCTGCTTCCGGGCGGCAGACTGAGCTTGTGGTTAATTCTTCTTCCTGATGGGAAAATAGAGTGACCTGTGCCTGTCCCAAATCCTAGAGCTAGTCTCTCATTGGTTCCCCCTCTTCCCGTTCATCCTCAGGACAAATTGCAACCTGTATGGAACAGGAGGTTAAAGGTGCTGATTCTCCAAGGAGGGAGATTGCTAGTAAAGCGGCTGGAATGGCGAACCCGAGCACAAGGAGATGAGAAATGAGGTGCGTTTTAGAAACCTTTCCCGATCACTCGGTGGACCATCTTCTGGGTTTCTCATGCATGTTTTCGATGTAGGAAGATGCCCTTGAACCTGGAGATTTGGGACCCATGGGATGGGTACCACGCAGTATTACTTTAAAGCGTCTGCGTTTGCTCACCCAACCTCACCAAACCTCTCAGCCCCAAGAGTGTCCACCCTTATGTCTCAATCAGCTGCAGGTCTAGATATGGTCAATCCAGGTGGCATCACAGCCCCTGAACGAATTTTGTAAGAATTTCTCTCTCTTTCACTGTCTTTGTTTCACGGGTTTTTAAAATTAATTGAGTTTTATAATGGGGTTTAGCTGCTTTTCACTGCTGTGTTTATGCAGCTTTACACCCACTTGACTCACTTACAGAGAGATATCAATACATAGGTTTTAAGATTCTTACTAGTCAGATATATTCTTGGGCGGTGAATAGGGGGTGTTGAGTCCAGTTCCCTGAGCAAGGAGTAGGTCTTGTCTATTAAATATTGGGTTTATGGAACGGTATCTGAGCTAATTTGAAACCCTTGTTTTATGCATCACCCCACCTCACCTTTCCCGTTAGGCAGCCATAGTGTGTTTTCTAACCGTGTGACTCTGTTCTGTTTTGTAATTCCGTTCAAGGGTAGCGGTTTTTACATTCCCTCTGTAAGTGATATCTTATGATAAGTGTCTTTTTCTGTGTGACTTATTTCACTTAGAATCGTCGTACCTAAATCCACTCATCATGCTGCTACTAGCCTTATGACGTTGATTTCATGGCTGAGTGATGTTCCATTGTACATAAGGACCACAACTTCTTTATCTATTTTTCTCTTTCCTGGGATATTTAAGGTGTAACGAAGTGGAGGTTCTTGTCAACAGAGCAGCCCTAAACTTTGGGGTGCTTGTGTCTTGCTGATTTTTAGTTTTCCCAATTTATACGCCCATGAGTGGAAGTGCCCTATGCTCTCTAAGCTGAGTTTTGTAAATGTTTCAGGACACACCGTACACTTCTCCAGAGTGGCTGTTGGCAATTTACATCCCGCCCATCAGCGTAGCAAGGCTCCCGTTTCTCCGTGGCCTGTCCTGCATTTCTGGTTTTGACACTTTATTCAGCATGGCCCTTTTGACCGATGGGAAGCGAGACTTCTTTGTAGCGCTGATTTGCCTTTCCAGGTTGCTTGGTTGGCCAAAAAGGGCGTATGCGTTTTTTCCTGAATATATTCAGGAAAAAACGCATACGCCCTTTTTGGCCAAGGGCATCATTGTCGAGGTTTTGCCGCTTTTCCTGTGCTTTAAAGGCGATTCGAATCTGCCTCCTGAAATCTGTTTCCTGCAATTCTGCCTTGCTTTCAAATCCTCTTTGTTGCCTTCCCTCAATATATTTGTAGACGAGAGTTATCATTTATAAGTCTGCAGGTTTGTGAATTGCAGTGCCCCTGAGCTCCATATTTCAACTCGCTCTCTTGGGAGCTGGCCGCAAAAGCGCAGGATTGCTTTAGGCCCTATTCTGCTTCCGGGCGGCAGACTGAGCTTGTGGTTAATTCTTCTTCCTGATGGGAAAATAGAGTGACCTGTGCCTGTCCCAACACCTAGAGCTAGTCTCTCATTGGTTCCCCCTCTTCCCGTTCATCCTCAGGACAAATTGCAACCTGTATGGAACAGGAGGTTAAAGGTGCTGATTCTCCAAGGAGGGAGATTGCTAGTAAAGCGGCTGGAATGGCGAACCCGAGCACAAGGAGATGAGAAATGAGGTGCGTTTTAGAAACCTTTCCTGATCACTCGGTGGACCATCTTCTGGGTTTCTCATGCATGTTTTCGATGTAGGAAGATGCCCTTGAACCTGGAGATTTGGGACCCATGGGATGGGTACCACGCAGTATTACTTTAAAGCGTCTGCGTTTGCTCACCCAACCTCACCAAACCTCTCAGCCCCAAGAGTGTCCACCCTTATGTCTCAATCAGCTGCAGGTCTAGATATGGTCAATCCAGGTGGCATCACAGCCCCTGAACGAATTATGTAAGAATTTCTCTCTCTTTCACTGTCTTTGTTTCAAGGGTTTTTAAAATTAATTGAGTTTTATAATGGGGTTTAGCTGCTTTTCACTGCTGTGTTTATGCAGCTTTACACCCACTTGACTCACTTACAGAGAGATATCAATACATAGGTTTTAAGATTCTTACTAGTCAGATATATTCTTGGGCGGTGAATAGGGGGTGTTGAGTCCAGTTCCCTGAGCAAGGAGTAGGTCTTGTCTATTACATATTGGGTTCATGGAACGGTATCTGAGCTAATTTGAAACCCTTGTTTTATGCATCACACCACCTCACCTTTCCAGTTAGGCAGCCATAGTGTGTTTTCTAACCGTGTGACTCTGTTCTGTTTTGTAATTCAGTTCAAGGGTAGCGGTTTTTACATTCCCTCTATAAGTGATATCTTATGATAAGTGTCTTTTTCTGTGTGACTTATTTCACTTAGAATCGTCGTACCTAAATCCACTCATCATGCTGCTACTAGCCTCATGACGTTGATTTCATGGCTGAGTGATGTTCCATTGTACATAAGGACCACAACTTCTTTATCCATTTTTCTCTTTCCTGGGATATTTAAGGTGTAACGAAGTGGAGGTTCTTGTCAACAGAGCAGCCCTAAACTTTGGGGTGCTTGTGTCTTGCTGATTTTTACTTTTCCCAATTTATACGCCCATGAGTGGAAGTGCCCTATGCTCTCTAAGCTGAGTTTTGTAAATGTTTCAGGACACACCGTACACTTCTCCAGAGTGGCTGTTGGCAATTTACATCCCGCCCATCAGCGTAGCAAGGCTCCCGTTTCTCCGTGGCCTGTCCTGCATTTCTGGTTTTGACACTTTATTCAGCATGGCCCTTTTGACCGATGGGAAGCGAGACTTCTTTGTAGCGCTGATTTGCCTTTCCAGGTTGCTTAGTTGGCCAAAAAGGGCGTATGCGTTTTTTCCTGAATATATTCAGGAAAAAACGCATACGCCCTTTTTGGCCAAGGGCATCATTGTCGAGGTTTTGCCGCTTTTCCTGTGCTTTAAAGGCGATTCGAATCTGCCGCCTGAAATCTGTTTCCTGCAAATCTGCCTTGCTTTCAAATCCTCTTTGTTGCCTTCCCTCAATATATTTGTAGACGAGAGTTATCATTTATAAGTCTGCAGGTTTGTGAATTGCAGTGACCCTGAGCTCCATATTTCAACTCGCTCTCTTGGGAGCTGGCCGCAAAAGCGCAGGATTGCTTTAGGCCCTATTCTGCTTCCGGGCGGCAGACTGAGCTTGTGGTTAATTCTTCTTCCTGATGGGAAAATAGAGTGACCTGTGCCTGTCCCAAATCCTAGAGCTAGTCTCTCATTGGTTCCCCCTCTTCCCGTTCATCCTCAGGACAAATTGCAACCTGTATGGAACAGGAGGTTAAAGGTGCTGATTCTCCAAGGAGGGAGATTGCTAGTAAAGCGGCTGGAATGGCGAACCCGAGCACAAGGAGATGAGAAATGAGGTGCGTTTTAGAAACCTTTCCCGATCACTCGGTGGACCATCTTCTGGGTTTCTCATGCATGTTTTCGATGTAGGAAGATGCCCTTGAACCTGGAGATTTGGGACCCATGGGATGGGTACCACGCAGTATTACTTTAAAGCGTCTGCGTTTGCTCACCCAACCTCACCAAACCTCTCAGCCCCAAGAGTGTCCACCCTTATGTCTCAATCAGCTGCAGGTCTAGATATGGTCAATCCAGGTGGCATCACAGCCCCTGAACGAATTTTGTAAGAATTTCTCTCTCTTTCACTGTCTTTGTTTCACGGGTTTTTAAAATTAATTGAGTTTTATAATGGGGTTTAGCTGCTTTTCACTGCTGTGTTTATGCAGCTTTACACCCACTTGACTCACTTACAGAGAGATATCAATACATAGGTTTTAAGATTCTTACTAGTCAGATATATTCTTGGGCGGTGAATAGGGGGTGTTGAGTCCAGTTCCCTGAGCAAGGAGTAGGTCTTGTCTATTAAATATTGGGTTTATGGAACGGTATCTGAGCTAATTTGAAACCCTTGTTTTATGCATCACCCCACCTCACCTTTCCCGTTAGGCAGCCATAGTGTGTTTTCTAACCGTGTGACTCTGTTCTGTTTTGTAATTCCGTTCAAGGGTAGCGGTTTTTACATTCCCTCTGTAAGTGATATCTTATGATAAGTGTCTTTTTCTGTGTGACTTATTTCACTTAGAATCGTCGTACCTAAATCCACTCATCATGCTGCTACTAGCCTTATGACGTTGATTTCATGGCTGAGTGATGTTCCATTGTACATAAGGACCACAACTTCTTTATCTATTTTTCTCTTTCCTGGGATATTTAAGGTGTAACGAAGTGGAGGTTCTTGTCAACAGAGCAGCCCTAAACTTTGGGGTGCTTGTGTCTTGCTGATTTTTAGTTTTCCCAATTTATACGCCCATGAGTGGAAGTGCCCTATGCTCTCTAAGCTGAGTTTTGTAAATGTTTCAGGACACACCGTACACTTCTCCAGAGTGGCTGTTGGCAATTTACATCCCGCCCATCAGCGTAGCAAGGCTCCCGTTTCTCCGTGGCCTGTCCTGCATTTCTGGTTTTGACACTTTATTCAGCATGGCCCTTTTGACCGATGGGAAGCGAGACTTCTTTGTAGCGCTGATTTGCCTTTCCAGGTTGCTTGGTTGGCCAAAAAGGGCGTATGCGTTTTTTCCTGAATATATTCAGGAAAAAACGCATACGCCCTTTTTGGCCAAGGGCATCATTGTCGAGGTTTTGCCGCTTTTCCTGTGCTTTAAAGGCGATTCGAATCTGCCTCCTGAAATCTGTTTCCTGCAATTCTGCCTTGCTTTCAAATCCTCTTTGTTGCCTTCCCTCAATATATTTGTAGACGAGAGTTATCATTTATAAGTCTGCAGGTTTGTGAATTGCAGTGCCCCTGAGCTCCATATTTCAACTCGCTCTCTTGGGAGCTGGCCGCAAAAGCGCAGGATTGCTTTAGGCCCTATTCTGCTTCCGGGCGGCAGACTGAGCTTGTGGTTAATTCTTCTTCCTGATGGGAAAATAGAGTGACCTGTGCCTGTCCCAACACCTAGAGCTAGTCTCTCATTGGTTCCCCCTCTTCCCGTTCATCCTCAGGACAAATTGCAACCTGTATGGAACAGGAGGTTAAAGGTGCTGATTCTCCAAGGAGGGAGATTGCTAGTAAAGAGGCTGGAATGGCGAACCCGAGCACAAGGAGATGAGAAATGAGGTGCGTTTTAGAAACCTTTCCCGATCACTCGGTGGACCATCTTCTGGGTTTCTCATGCATGTTTTCGATGTAGGAAGATGCCCTTGAACCTGGAGATTTGGCACCCATGGGATGGGTACCACGCAGTATTACTTTAAAGCGTCTGCGTTTGCTCACCCAACCTCACCAAACATCTCAGCCCCAAGAGTGTCCACCCTTATGTCTCAATCAGCTGCAGGTCTAGATATGGTCAACCCAGGTGGCATCACAGCCCCTGAACGAATTTTGTAAGAATTTCTCTCTCTTTCACTGTCTTTGTTTCACGGGTTTTTAAAATTAATTGAGTTTTATAATGGGGTTTAGCTGCTTTTCACTGCTGTGTTTATGCAGCTTTACACCCACTTGACTCACTTACAGAGAGATATCAATACATAGGTTTTAAGATTCTTACTAGTCAGATATATTCTTGGGCGGTGAATAGGGGGTGTTGAGTCCAGTTCCCTGAGCAAGGAGTAGGTCTTGTCTATTACATATTGGGTTTATGGAACGGTATCTGAGCTAATTTGAAACCCTTGTTTTATGCATCACCCCACCTCACCTTTCCCGTTAGGCAGCCATAGTGTGTTTTCTAACCATGTGACTCTGTTCTGTTTTGTAATTCAGTTCAAGGGTAGCGGTTTTTACATTCCCTCTGTAAGTGATATCTTATGATAAGTGTCTTTTTCTGTGTGACTTATTTCACTTAGAATCGTCGTACCTAAATCCACTCATCATGCTGCTACTAGCCTTATGACGTTGATTTCATGGCTGAGTGATGTTCCATTGTACATAAGGACCACAACTTCTTTATCCATTTTTCTCTTTCCTGGGATATTTAAGGTGTAACGAAGTGGAGGTTCTTGTCAACAGAGCAGCCCTAAACTTTGGGGTGCTTGTGTCTTGCTGATTTTTAGTTTTCCCAATTTATATGCCCATGAGTGGAAGTGCCCTATGCTCTCTAAGCTGAGTTTTGTAAATGTTTCAGGACACACCGTACACTTCTCCAGAGTGGCTGTTGGCAATTTACATCCCGCCCATCAGCGTAGCAAGGCTCCCGTTTCTCCGTGGCCTGTCCTGCATTTCTGGTTTTGACACTTTATTCAGCATGGCCCTTTTGACCGATGGGAAGCGAGACTTCTTTGTAGCGCTGATTTGCCTTTCCAGGTTGCTTAGTTGGCCAAAAAGGGCGTATGCGTTTTTTCCTGAATATATTCAGGAAAAAACGCATACGCCCTTTTTGGCCAAGGGCATCATTGTCGAGGTTTTGCCGCTTTTCCTGTGCTTTAAAGGCGATTCGAATCTGCCGCCTGAAATTTGTTTCCTGCAAATCTGCCTTGCTTTCAAATCCTCTTTGTTGCCTTCCCTCAATATATTTGTAGATGAGAGTTATCATTTATAAGTCTGCAGGTTTGTGAATTGCAGTGACCCTGAGCTCCATATTTCAACTCGCTCTCTTGGGAGCTGGCCGCAAAAGCGCAGGATTGCTTTAGGCCCTATTCTTCTTCCGGGCGGCAGACTGAGCTTGTGGTTAATTCTTCTTCCTGATGGGAAAATAGAGTGACCTGTGCCTGTCCCAACACCTAGAGCTAGTCTCTCATTGGTTCCCCCTCTTCCCGTTCATCCTCAGGACAAATTGCAACCTGTATGGAACAGGAGGTTAAAGGTGCTGATTCTCCAAGGAGGGAGATTGCTAGTAAAGCGGCTGGAATGGCGAACCCGAGCACAAGGAGATGAGAAATGAGGTGCGTTTTAGAAACCTTTCCCGATCACTCGGTGGACCATCTTCTGGGTTTCTCATGCATGTTTTCGATGTAGGAAGATGCCCTTGAACCTGGAGATTTGGGACCCATGGGATGGGTACCACGCAGTATTACTTTAAAGCGTCTGCGTTTGCTCACCCAACCTCACCAAACCTCTCAGCCCCAAGAGTGTCCACCCTTATGTCTCAATCAGCTGCAGGTCTAGATATGGTCAATCCAGGTGGCATCACAGCCCCTGAACGAATTTTGTAAGAATTTCTCTCTCTTTCACTGTCTTTGTTTCACGGGTTTTTAAAATTAATTGAGTTTTATAATGGGGTTTAGCTGCTTTTCACTGCTGTGTTTATGCAGCTTTACACCCACTTGACTCACTTACAGAGAGATATCAATACATAGGTTTTAAGATTCTTACTAGTCAGATATATTCTTGGGCGGTGAATAGGGGGTGTTGAGTCCAGTTCCCTGAGCAAGGAGTAGGTCTTGTCTATTAAATATTGGGTTTATGGAACGGTATCTGAGCTAATTTGAAACCCTTGTTTTATGCATCACCCCACCTCACCTTTCCCGTTAGGCAGCCATAGTGTGTTTTCTAACCGTGTGACTCTGTTCTGTTTTGTAATTCCGTTCAAGGGTAGCGGTTTTTACATTCCCTCTGTAAGTGATATCTTATGATAAGTGTCTTTTTCTGTGTGACTTATTTCACTTAGAATCGTCGTACCTAAATCCACTCATCATGCTGCTACTAGCCTTATGACGTTGATTTCATGGCTGAGTGATGTTCCATTGTACATAAGGACCACAACTTCTTTATCCATTTTTCTCTTTCCTGGGATATTTAAGGTGTAACGAAGTGGAGGTTCTTGTCAAGAGAGCAGCCCTAAACTTTGGGGTGCTTGTGTCTTGCTGATTTTTAGTTTTCCCAATTTATACGCCCATGAGTGGAAGTGCCCTATGCTCTCTAAGCTGAGTTTTGTAAATGTTTCAGGACACACCGTACACTTCTCCAGAGTGGCTGTTGGCAATTTACATCCCGCCCATCAGCGTAGCAAGGCTCCCGTTTCTCCGTGGCCTGTCCTGCATTTCTGGTTTTGACACTTTATTCAGCATGGCCCTTTTGACCGATGGGAAGCGAGACTTCTTTGTAGCGCTGATTTGCCTTTCCAGGTTGCTTGGTTGGCCAAAAAGGGGGTATGCGTTTTTTCCTGAATATATTCAGGAAAAAACGCATACGCCCTTTTTGGCCAAGGGCATCATTGTCGAGGTTTTGCCGCTTTTCCTGTGCTTTAAAGGCGATTCGAATCTGCCGCCTGAAATCTGTTTCCTGCAAATCTGCCTTGCTTTCAAATCCTCTTTGTTGCCTTCCCTCAATATATTTGTAGACGAGAGTTATCATTTATAAGTCTGCAGGTTTGTGAATTGCAGTGACCCTGAGCTCCATATTTCAACTCGCTCTCTTGGGAGCTGGCCGCAAAAGAGCAGGATTGCTTTAGGCCGTATTCTGCTTCCGGGCGGCAGACTGAGCTTGTGGTTAATTCTTCTTCCTGATGGGAAAATAGAGTGACCTGTGCCTGTCCCAACACCTAGAGCTAGTCTCTCATTGGTTCCCCCTCTTCCCGTTCATCCTCAGGACAAATTGCAACCTGTATGGAACAGGAGGTTAAAGGTGCTGATTCTCCAAGGAGGGAGATTGCTAGTAAAGCGGCTGGAATGGCGAACCCGAGCACAAGGAGATGAGAAATGAGGTGCGTTTTAGAAACCTTTCCTGATCACTCGGTGGACCATCTTCTGGGTTTCTCATGCATGTTTTCGATGTAGGAAGATGCCCTTGAACCTGGAGATTTGGGACCCATGGGATGGGTACCACGCAGTATTACTTTAAAGCGTCTGCGTTTGCTCACCCAACCTCACCAAACCTCTCAGCCCCAAGAGTGTCCACCCTTATGTCTCAATCAGCTGCAGGTCTAGATATGGTCAATCCAGGTGGCATCACAGCCCCTGAACGAATTTTGTAAGAATTTCTCTCTCTTTCACTGTCTTTGTTTCAAGGGTTTTTAAAATTAATTGAGTTTTATAATGGGGTTTAGCTGCTTTTCACTGCTGTGTTTATGCAGCTTTACACCCACTTGACTCACTTACAGAGAGATATCAATACATAGGTTTTAAGATTCTTACTAGTCAGATATATTCTTGGGCGGTGAATAGGGGGTGTTGAGTCCAGTTCCCTGAGCAAGGAGTAGGTCTTGTCTATTAAATATTGGGTTTATGGAACGGTATCTGAGCTAATTTGAAATCCTTGTTTTATGCATCACCCCACCTCACCTTTCCCGTTAGGCAGCCATAGTGTGTTTTCTAACCGTGTGACTCTGTTCTGTTTTGTAATTCAGTTCAAGGGTAGCGGTTTTTACATTCCCTCTATAAGTGATATCTTATGATAAGTGTCTTTTTCTGTGTGACTTATTTCACTTAGAATCGTCGTACCTAAATCCACTCATCATGCTGCTACTAGCCTTATGAGGTTGATTTCATGGCTGAGTGATGTTCCATTGTACATAAGGACCACAACTTCTTTATCCATTTTTCTCTTTCCTGGGATATTTAAGGTGTAACGAAGTGGAGGTTCTTGTCAACAGAGCAGCCCTAAACTTTGGGGTGCTTGTGTCTTGCTGATTTTTAGTTTTCCCAATTTATACGCCCATGAGTGGAAGTGCCCTATGCTCTCTAAGCTGAGTTTTGTAAATGTTTCAGGACACACCGTACACTTCTCCAGAGTGGCTGTTGGCAATTTACATCCCGCCCATCAGCGTAGCAAGGCTCCCGTTTCTCCGTGGCCTGTCCTGCATTTCTGGTTTTGACACTTTATTCAGCATGGCCCTTTTGACCGATGGGAAGCGAGACTTCTTTGTAGCGCTGATTTGCCTTTCCAGGTTGCTTGGTTGGCCAAAAAGGGCGTATGCGTTTTTTCCTGAATATATTCAGGAAAAAACGCATACGCCCTTTTTGGCCAAGGGCATCATTGTCGAGGTTTTGCCGCTTTTCCTGTGCTTTAAAGGCGATTCGAATCTGCCTCCTGAAATCTGTTTCCTGCAAATCTGCCTTGCTTTCAAATCCTCTTTGTTGCCTTCCCTCAATATATTTGTAGACGAGAGTTATCATTTATAAGTCTGCAGGTTTGTGAATTGCAGTGCCCCTGAGCTCCATTTTTCAACTCGCTCTCTTGGGAGCTGGCCGCAAAAGCGCAGGATTGCTTTAGGCCCTATTCTGCTTCCGGGCGGCAGACTGATCTTGTGGTTAATTCTTTTTCCTGATGGGAAAATAGAGTGACCTGTGCCTGTCCCAACACCTAGAGCTAGTCTCTCATTGGTTCCCCCTCTTCCCGTTCATCCTCAGGACAAATTGCAACCTGTATGGAACAGGAGGTTAAAGGTGCTGATTCTCCAAGGAGGGAGATTGCTAGTAAAGCGGCTGGAATGGCGAACCCGAGCACAAGGAGATGAGAAATGAGGTGCGTTTTAGAAACCTTTCCCGATCACTCGGTGGACCATCTTCTGGGTTTCTCATGCATGTTTTCGATGTAGGAAGATGCCCTTGAACCTGGAGATTTGGGACCCATGGGATGGGTACCACGCAGTATTACTTTAAAGCGTCTGCGTTTGCTCACCCAACCTCACCAAACCTCTCAGCCCCAAGAGTGTCCACCCTTATGTCTCAATCAGCTGCAGGTCTAGATATGGTCAATCCAGGTGGCATCACAGCCCCTGAACGAATTTTGTAAGAATTTCTCTCTCTTTCACTGTCTTTGTTTCAAGGGTTTTTAAAATTAATTGAGTTTTATAATGGGGTTTAGCTGCTTTTCACTGCTGTGTTTATGCAGCTTTACACCCACTTGACTCACTTACAGAGAGATATCAATACATAGGTTTTAAGATTCTTACTAGTCAGATATATTCTTGGGCGGTGAATAGGGGGTGTTGAGTCCAGTTCCCTGAGCAAGGAGTAGGTCTTGTCTATTACATATTGGGTTTATGGAACGGTATCTGAGCTAATTTGAAACCCTTGTTTTATGCATCACCCCACCTCACCTTTCCCGTTAGGCATCCATAGTGTGTTTTCTAACCGTGTGACTCTGTTCTGTTTTGTAATTCAGTTCAAGGGTAGCGGTTTTTACATTCCCTCTGTAAGTGATATCTTATGATAAGTGTCTTTTTCTGTGTGACTTATTTCACTTAGAATCGTCGTACCTAAATCCACTCATCATGCTGCTACTAGCCTTATGACGTTGATTTCATGGCTGAGTGATGTTCCATTGTACATAAGGACCACAACTTCTTTATCCATTTTTCTCTTTCCTGGGATATTTAAGGTGTAACGAAGTGGAGGTTCTTGTCAACAGAGCAGCCCTAAACTTTGGGGTGCTTGTGTCTTGCTGATTTTTAGTTTTCCCAATTTATATGCCCATGAGTGGAAGTGCCCTATGCTCTCTAAGCTGAGTTTTGTAAATGTTTCAGGACACACCGTACACTTCTCCAGAGTGGCTGTTGGCAATTTACATCCCGCCCATCAGCGTAGCAAGGCTCCCGTTTCTCCGTGGCCTGTCCTGCATTTCTGGTTTTGACACTTTATTCAGCATGGCCCTTTTGACCGATGGGAAGCGAGACTTCTTTGTAGCGCTGATTTGCCTTTCCAGGTTGCTTGGTTGGCCAAAAAGGGCGTATGCGTTTTTTCCTGAATATATTCAGGAAAAAACGCATACGCCCTTTTTGGCCAAGGGCATCATTGTCGAGGTTTTGCCGCTTTTCCTGTGCTTTAAAGGCGATTCGAATCTGCCTCCTGAAATCTGTTTCCTGCAAATCTGCCTTGCTTTCAAATCCTCTTTGTTGCCTTCCCTCAATATATTTGTAGACGAGAGTTATCATTTATAAGTCTGCAGGTTTGTGAATTGCAGTGCCCCTGAGCTCCATATTTCAACTCGCTCTCTTGGGAGCTGGCCGCAAAAGCGCAGGATTGCTTTAGGCCCTATTCTGCTTCCGGGCGGCAGACTGAGCTTGTGGTTAATTCTTCTTCCTGATGGGAAAATAGAGTGACCTGTGCCTGTCCCAACACCTAGAGCTAGTCTCTCATTGGTTCCCCCTCTTCCCGTTCATCCTCAGGACAAATTGCAACCTGTATGGAACAGGAGGTTAAAGGTGCTGATTCTCCAAGGAGGGAGATTGCTAGTAAAGCGGCTGGAATGGCGAACCCGAGCACAAGGAGATGAGAAATGAGGTGCGTTTTAGAAACCTTTCCTGATCACTCGGTGGACCATCTTCTGGGTTTCTCATGCATGTTTTCGATGTAGGAAGATGCCCTTGAACCTGGAGATTTGGGACCCATGGGATGGGTACCACGCAGTATTACTTTAAAGCGTCTGCGTTTGCTCACCCAACCTCACCAAACCTCTCAGCCCCAAGAGTGTCCACCCTTATGTCTCAATCAGCTGCAGGTCTAGATATGGTCAATCCAGGTGGCATCACAGCCCCTGAACGAATTATGTAAGAATTTCTCTCTCTTTCACTGTCTTTGTTTCAAGGGTTTTTAAAATTAATTGAGTTTTATAATGGGGTTTAGCTGATTTTCACTGCTGTGTTTATGCAGCTTTACACCCACTTGACTCACTTACAGAGAGATATCAATACATAGGTTTTAAGATTCTTACTAGTCAGATATATTCTTGGGCGGTGAATAGGGGGTGTTGAGTCCAGTTCCCTGAGCAAGGAGTAGGTCTTGTCTATTACATATTGGGTTTATGGAACGGTATCTGAGCTAATTTGAAACCCTTGTTTTATGCATCACACCACCTCACCTTTCCAGTTAGGCAGCCATAGTGTGTTTTCTAACCGTGTGACTCTGTTCTGTTTTGTAATTCAGTTCAAGGGTAGCGGTTTTTACATTCCCTCTATAAGTGATATCTTATGATAAGTGTCTTTTTCTGTGTGACTTATTTCACTTAGAATCGTCGTACCTAAATCCACTCATCATGCTGCTACTAGCCTCATGACGTTGATTTCATGGCTGAGTGATGTTCCATTGTACATAAGGACCACAACTTCTTTATCCATTTTTCTCTTTCCTGGGATATTTAAGGTGTAACGAAGTGGAGGTTCTTGTCAACAGAGCAGCCCTAAACTTTGGGGTGCTTGTGTCTTGCTGATTTTTACTTTTCCCAATTTATACGCCCATGAGTGGAAGTGCCCTATGCTCTCTAAGCTGAGTTTTGTAAATGTTTCAGGACACACCGTACACTTCTCCAGAGTGGCTGTTGGCAATTTACATCCCGCCCATCAGCGTAGCAAGGCTCCCGTTTCTCCGTGGCCTGTCCTGCATTTCTGGTTTTGACACTTTATTCAGCATGGCCCTTTTGACCGATGGGAAGCGAGACTTCTTTGTAGCGCTGATTTGCCTTTCCAGGTTGCTTAGTTGGCCAAAAAGGGCGTATGCGTTTTTTCCTGAATATATTCAGGAAAAAACGCATACGCCCTTTTTGGCCAAGGGCATCATTGTCGAGGTTTTGCCGCTTTTCCTGTGCTTTAAAGGCGATTCGAATCTGCCGCCTGAAATCTGTTTCCTGCAAATCTGCCTTGCTTTCAAATCCTCTTTGTTGCCTTCCCTCAATATATTTGTAGACGAGAGTTATCATTTATAAGTCTGCAGGTTTGTGAATTGCAGTGACCCTGAGCTCCATATTTCAACTCGCTCTCTTGGGAGCTGGCCGCAAAAGCGCAGGATTGCTTTAGGCCCTATTCTGCTTCCGGGCGGCAGACTGATCTTGTGGTTAATTCTTCTTCCTGATGGGAAAATAGAGTGACCTGTGCCTGTCCCAACACCTAGAGCTAGTCTCTCATTGGTTCCCCCTCTTCCCGTTCATCCTCAGGACAAATTGCAACCTGTATGGAACAGGAGGTTAAAGGTGCTGATTCTCCAAGGAGGGAGATTGCTAGTAAAGCGGCTGGAATGGCGAACCCGAGCACAAGGAGATGAGAAATGAGGTGCGTTTTAGAAAACTTTCCCGATCACTCGGTGGACCATCTTCTGGGTTTCTCATGCATGTTTTCGATGTAGGAAGATGCCCTTGAACCTGGAGATTTGGGACCCATGGGATGGGTACCACGCAGTATTACTTTAAAGCGTCTGCGTTTGCTCACCCAACCTCACCAAACCTCTCAGCCCCAAGAGTGTCCACCCTTATGTCTCAATCAGCTGCAGGTCTAGATATGGTCAATCCAGGTGGCATCACAGCCCCTGAACGAATTTTGTAAGAATTTCTCTCTCTTTCACTGTCTTTGTTTCAAGGGTTTTTAAAATTAATTGAGTTTTATAATGGGGTTTAGCTGCTTTTCACTGCTGTGTTTATGCAGCTTTACACCCACTTGACTCACTTACAGAGAGATATCAATACATAGGTTTTAAGATTCTTACTAGTCAGATATATTCTTGGGCGGTGAATAGGGGGTGTTGAGTCCAGTTCCCTGAGCAAGGAGTAGGTCTTGTCTATTAAATATTGGGTTTATGGAACGGTATCTGAGCTAATTTGAAACCCTTGTTTTATGCATCACCCCACCTCACCTTTCCCGTTAGGCAGCCATAGTGTGTTTTCTAACCGTGTGACTCTGTTCTGTTTTGTAATTCCGTTCAAGGGTAGCGGTTTTTACATTCCCTCTGTAAGTGATATCTTATGATAAGTGTCTTTTTCTGTGTGACTTATTTCACTTAGAATCGTCGTACCTAAATCCACTCATCATGCTGCTACTAGCCTCATGACGTTGATTTCATGGCTGAGTGATGTTCCATTGTACATAAGGACCACAACTTCTTTATCCATTTTTCTCTTTCCTGGGATATTTAAGGTGTAACGAAGTGGAGGTTCTTGTCAACAGAGCAGCCCTAAACTTTGGGGTGCTTGTGTCTTGCTGATTTTTACTTTTCCCAATTTATACGCCCATGAGTGGAAGTGCCCTATGCTCTCTAAGCTGAGTTTTGTAAATGTTTCAGGACACACCGTACACTTCTCCAGAGTGGCTGTTGGCAATTTACATCCCGCCCATCAGCGTAGCAAGGCTCCCGTTTCTCCGTGGCCTGTCCTGCATTTCTGGTTTTGACACTTTATTCAGCATGGCCCTTTTGACCGATGGGAAGCGAGACTTCTTTGTAGCGCTGATTTGCCTTTCCAGGTTGCTTAGTTGGCCAAAAAGTGCGTGTGCGTTTTTTCCTGAATATATTCAGGAAAAAACGCATACGCCCTTTTTGGCCAAGGGCATCATTGTCGAGGTTTTGCCGCTTTTCCTGTGCTTTAAAGGCGATTCGAATCTGCCGCCTGAAATCTGTTTCCTGCAAATCTGCCTTGCTTTCAAATCCTCTTTGTTGCCTTCCCTCAATATATTTGTAGACGAGAGTTATCATTTATAAGTCTGCAGGTTTGTGAATTGCAGTGACCCTGAGCTCCATATTTCAACTCGCTCTCTTGGGAGCTGGCCGCAAAAGCGCAGGATTGCTTTAGGCCCTATTCTGCTTCCGGGCGGCAGACTGAGCTTGTGGTTAATTCTTCTTCCTGATGGGAAAATAGAGTGACCTGTGCCTGTCCCAACACCTAGAGCTGGTCTCTCATTGGTTCCCCCTCTTCCCGTTCATCCTCAGGACAAATTGCAACCTGTATGGAACAGGAGGTTAAAGGTGCTGATTCTCCAAGGAGGGAGATTGCTAGTAAAGCGGCTGGAATGGCGAACCCGAGCACAAGGAGATGAGAAATGAGGTGCGTTTTAGAAACCTTTCCCGATCACTCGGTGGACCATCTTCTGGGTTTCTCATGCATGTTTTCGATGTAGGAAGATGCCCTTGAACCTGGAGATTTGGGACCCATGGGATGGGTACCACGCAGTATTACTTTAAAGCGTCTGCGTTTGCTCACCCAACCTCACCAAACCTCTCAGCCCCAAGAGTGTCCACCCTTATGTCTCAATCAGCTGCAGGTCTAGATATGGTCAATCCAGGTGGCATCACAGCCCCTGAACGAATTTTGTAAGAATTTCTCTCTCTTTCACTGTCTTTGTTTCACGGGTTTTTAAAATTAATTGAGTTTTATAATGGGGTTTAGCTGCTTTTCACTGCTGTGTTTATGCAGCTTTACACCCACTTGACTCACTTACAGAGAGATATCAATACATAGGTTTTAAGATTCTTACTAGTCAGATATATTCTTGGGCGGTGAATAGGGGGTGTTGAGTCCAGTTCCCTGAGCAAGGAGTAGGTCTTGTCTATTAAATATTGGGTTTATGGAACGGTATCTGAGCTAATTTGAAACCCTTGTTTTATGCATCACCCCACCTCACCTTTGCCGTTAGGCAGCCATAGTGTGTTTTCTAACCGTGTGACTCTGTTCTGTTTTGTAATTCCGTTCAAGGGTAGCGGTTTTTACATTCCCTCTGTAAGTGATATCTTATGATAAGTGTCTTTTTCTGTGTGACTTATTTCACTTAGAATCGTCGTACCTAAATCCACTCATCATGCTGCTACTAGCCTTATGACGTTGATTTCATGGCTGAGTGATATTCCATTGTACATAAGGACCACAACTTCTTTATCTATTTTTCTCTTTCCTGGGATATTTAAGGTGTAACGAAGTGGAGGTTCTTGTCAACAGAGCAGCCCTAAACTTTGGGGTGCTTGTGTCTTGCTGATTTTTAGTTTTCCCAATTTATACGCCCATGAGTGGAAGTGCCCTATGCTCTCTAAGCTGAGTTTTGTAAATGTTTCAGGACACACCGTACACTTCTCCAGAGTGGCTGTTGGCAATTTACATCCCGCCCATCAGCGTAGCAAGGCTCCCGTTTCTCCGTGGCCTGTCCTGCATTTCTGGTTTTGACACTTTATTCAGCATGGCCCTTTTGACCGATGGGAAGCGAGACTTCTTTGTAGCGCTGATTTGCCTTTCCAGGTTGCTTGGTTGGCCAAAAAGGGCGGATGCGTTTTTTCCTGAATATATTCAGGAAAAAACGCATACGCGCTTTTTGGCCAAGGGCATCATTGTCGAGGTTTTGCCGCTTTTCCTGTGCTTTAAAGGCGATTCGAATCTGCCTCCTGAAATCTGTTTCCTGCAATTCTGCCTTGCTTTCAAATCCTCTTTGTTGCCTTCCCTCAATATATTTGTAGACGAGAGTTATCATTTATAAGTCTGCAGGTTTGTGAATTTCAGTGCCCCTGAGCTCCATATTTCAACTCGCTCTCTTGGGAGCTGGCCGCAAAAGCGCAGGATTGCTTTAGGCCCTATTCTGCTTCCGGGCGGCAGACTGAGCTTGTGGTTAATTCTTCTTCCTGATGGGAAAATAGAGTGACCTGTGCTTGTCCCAACACCTAGAGCTAGTCTCTCATTGGTTCCCCCTCTTCCCGTTCATCCTCAGGACAAATTGCAACCTGTATGGAACAGGAGGTTAAAGGTGCTGATTCTCCAAGGAGGGAGATTGCTAGTAAAGCGGCTGGAATGGCGAACCCGAGCACAAGGAGATGAGAAATGAGGTGCGTTTTAGAAACCTTTCCTGATCACTCGGTGGACCATCTTCTGGGTTTCTCATGCATGTTTTCGATGTAGGAAGATGCCCTTGAACCTGGAGATTTGGGACCCATGGGATGGGTACCACGCAGTATTACTTTAAAGCGTCTGCGTTTGCTCACCGAACCTCACCAAACCTCTCAGCCCCAAGAGTGTCCACCCTTATGTCTCAATCAGCTGCAGGTCTAGATATGCTCAATCCAGGTGGCATCACAGCCCCTGAACGAATTTTGTAAGAATTTCTCTCTCTTTCACTGTCTTTGTTTCAAGGGTTTTTAAAATTAATTGAGTTTTATAATGGGGTTTAGCTGCTTTTCACTGCTGTGTTTATGCAGCTTTACACCCACTTGACTCACTTACAGAGAGATATCAATACATAGGTTTTAAGATTCTTACTAGTCAGATATATTCTTGGGCGGTGAATAGGGGGTGTTGAGTCCAGTTCCCTGAGCAAGGAGTAGGTCTTGTCTATTACATATTGGGTTCATGGAACGGTATCTGAGCTAATTTGAAACCCTTGTTTTATGCATCACCCCACCTCACCTTTCCCGTTAGGCAGCCATAGTGTGTTTTCTAACCGTGTGACTCTGTTCTGTTTTGTAATTCAGTTCAAGGGTAGCGGTTTTTACATTCCCTCTATAAGTGATATCTTATGATAAGTGTCTTTTTCTGTGTGACTTATTTCATTTAGAATCGTCGTACCTAAATCCACTCATCATGCTGCTACTAGCCTTATGACGTTGATTTCATGGCTGAGTGATGTTCCATTGTACATAAGGACCACAACTTCTTTATCCATTTTTCTCTTTCCTGGGATATTTAAGGTGTAACGAAGTGGAGGTTCTTGTCAACAGAGCAGCCCTAAACTTTGGGGTGATTGTGTCTTGCTGATTTTTAGTTTTCCCAATTTATACGCCCATGAGTGGAAGTGCCCTATGCTTTCTAAGCTGAGTTTTGTAAATGTTTCAGGACACACCGTACACTTCTCCAGAGTGGCTGTTGGCAATTTACATCCCGCCCATCAGCGTAGCAAGGCTCCCGTTTCTCCGTGGCCTGTCCTGCATTTCTGGTTTTGACACTTTATTCAGCATGGCCCTTTTGACCGATGGGAAGCGAGACTTCTTTGTAGCGCTGATTTGCCTTTCCAGGTTGCTTGGTTGGCCAAAAAGGGCGTATGCGTTTTTTCCTGAATATATTCAGGAAAAAACGCATACGCCCTTTTTGGCCAAGGGCATCATTGTCGAGGTTTTGCCGCTTTTC